>NW_018742949.1:0-174079 GCF_001683475.1 Chenopodium quinoa
TGTTGATAATGTTCATGATATTTTTCAATGTTCATCAATTATATGCATGAATTCTAATGATGCTTCACACACCCCAAATTCTCAAATGCATAATTTTCATCTTCCTTTCCTTTTTCATACACGATTCCTAATGAGTTCCCCTATGTGTCTAATGAGCCTTTTTGTGAGGGTAATTCAGTGGGGAGATCGAAGGAAGAAGAGTGTATGGAGATGCTTAAGGAGTTTATGAGAAAACAAGATGAAGAGAGGAATGAAAGGGAAGCTTGGGATTAAAATGATGGAAAGTAAAATTTCCCAACTAGCCTCATCCCAAGAGGATGCCTTTCCTTCTTCTCCCTCCTCCCATTTGAGTGAGCCTAAGGGTAATCAGAGAGTGAGACAACTCATTTGGAATTTGAGAATGTGATTGAGGATGATGATTTTGAAAGTGATGGAGGGAGTATGGATGGTGAGATTTTTCATGACTTCGTGAATACCAACCCCTCCACCCAATTTGAGCCTCAAAACTCTTCGCAACCCATTGACGATACAAAATTGATGCAATTAAACATTGATTTGAGGTTGCTTAGAGAAAAGTTTGGTTTAGGTGATGATGAGATACCGATGTTCATTCATGGTGACTTGGGGAATGTTAACAATGATGATCATGCTCTTGTTGAGAGTGAATATCCCAATTGGTGATTGAGAATACATCGAAAATCTTTGAGGGTATTGAAGATGAGTTGGAAGAGAAAGCTTGTGATTCAATGCTAGGTGGTGTAATTGAGGTGGTGAGTGCGATCCCAATTCAAACCCCTTCAACTTACATCCCTTTTTCAAGGAAGTTTAGCAATATTCCTTCTTTTCCCATCTCACTACCATATTTTCTCAAAAATAAACCAATTGAGGAGCCCCTTGCCTCTCTATACCACCATGGCCTTACTTTTGATTTCAATGATGAGCTATCACCTTCCAAAATGCAACTAAATGAGTTTGTTCCCTCTTTTTCTTTTTCTTATTTTAATTTTTCTTTTGATTTTTCTTTTGATTCTTTTTATTTTTCTTTTCCCCCTCCCCTCAAGCATAGAGTTTCTTTCAACTTTGTGCTTGCTTGTCATATGAGCATCACTTATGCTCTTTTTCATGAAATATTTTCCGATGCAATGACAAGCTTTTGCGTTCTTTGTCCGGTTATTTACTAATAAGGTCAATCTTGGACCTTAAACAAGACTTTCTCGGGAAGTAACCCGTGTTTTATTGCTTTTACTTTTCCTTATTTCCTTTAATTTTTTTTTCCTCTTGTTTCTCTTTGTATATAGTTACTTGATGTCTATACTTTTGCTCATGACCTTGGATCGGGAACCATAAGAAGAAACAAACCAAGGAATGCTTGTGATTGGAAGTTGAAGCACCAAAGAAGAGTAATTAGATGGAAATGATGAAAATGAGTTCATTTGCGGGTTTCACACCCACCTATCATTTGGTTCACTCTTTCCATTTTCTTTTTTTTTTATTGCTTTACCTTCTTATTTGCATGTGGTTTGAAAGATACATGTTTGTGGTTTTGTTGTTTCCTTCTTCCCTTTCTTGGTCTCTTGATTGCTTGATTTACCCCCTCCATACATACCAAGGTTTATTTTTGACTTTGGTTATTCTATATTTGGATGGCCATGAGCGCCTTATTGATTTGACTTTTGGTATACATGGATTTGTTGATCATGCTCTCATCTTGCGCAACTGTATAAACATTCTTCAAGTTGTTCTTGTCTTGTGAATATTTGCTTGTATGGAGTCTTTTCCTTTAAAAACAAGGCAAGTTTTCGTATGTGTTTTATTCATTCTTGTTTTGGACTTAATGTTTTGAGCTTGTGTCCTTGAAGGCTTTCCTTCCTAATTGGTAATGGTATGCACGGTTTGAGAGTGTTTTGGGTTGAGTTAAACATATTTTAATGCTAAGGTAGCGGTTTTAAGAACTTTGGGATACTTGTAGCCTTAATCCATGGTTGTGGTAAGACGGTGTCGCTCTCCATAGTGGATATGAACCCCTTAGGTCGGTAATTGCTATACAAATCCCGTGTGAGGTTTATTTGTTCTAGCCTTCATCAACTTTGTTGAGTGGCATATTTGGATCCTTGGTTATGCATTTCTCAATCCAGAGTTTGACTTCTATCTACCCGAGATCGTGACCGAACCCTTTAAGGGAGGACATAGGCATTTTTCATTTTCTTATCCTTCTTTTTGTTTTGTTACAAAATTGGTTTTCTTTTAAATTTGCCCCTCTTGCTAACCCTTTGAGCCTATTTCCCTTTCTTGATTTTGAGCCACATTACAAACCGAATTGACCTTTTGTTCCCCTAAACCTTTTGTTTATGTGAAGCATGTTGGTTTGAGAATTGTTTTGTGTTGATTTTGAACGCAAATGAGAAAGTTGTAGTTCTTTGGTCAAGCAAGTGAGTAAACTGTGTTTCTATTCAGTGAAATAAGAGAAAATGCTTATGAAAAGCCGTCCTTACTCAAATAAGGTAAGGACCAAAAAAAAAAAAAAAAAAAAAAAAAAAAAAAAAAAAAACTTCATATCCTCGTGTTTGAGCATTGAGGACAATGCTCCGTTCAAGTGTGGGGGAGTCCTGTTTCTTAGTCTTGTTAGTGTGTGTTTATTGAATAAGTGTGGGGGAATACCACCAAATTTTTTAAATTTTTTAAAATTTTTCCCACCTTACACCCAAGCATACCCTTACAACCAATAAAAGACCTTTAGACCCTATAGAGTTTAGTCTTTATCGATGGAGGAAGATAGTTGTCAAGCTTATAGAGAGAGAGTGCATAGCCAAGACGTCGGGATAACCTTCTCATCGTTTTCATTTCTTTATCTTTTTCCGGTTCCTTCGAGGAACCATGAGAAGCCACCTAATGGTTGACTTGAAGCTAGTGGAGAGAACGCGGCTAGCTAGTTTGGGATGAAAGGTGAATTGTACGGCTCTTTAGTTCTCTATGCTTAGCTTAGTCTATGTTTCTTTCAACCCTAAACATCTTGGAACGTGCATACCCTTATTTGTTTAGAAAAGTTGTGCAATTCATTGGTGCTTGTTTCGTTCCAAAAAGTCCACCAAGAACGTCTTGTTTTTGTGTTTATTTTATTTGTCTATGCATTGCCTTGTTTTGTGTTGCTTTATGTGTAGAGTTATGGGTTAAACTCTTTGGAAACCCTTACGAGAGCACAACTCGTCCTCAAAGGCGACTTTGAGGTTTAAATGGCTTGTTGTTTACGCTAAAAACAACCGTGATTCCTACGAAAGTGAGTTAGTGTATATTCTTTTTCACCCCTCTCCTTTTAGTGTTATTAGATCCTTTTTCTTTCTTTTTGTTTCTGCTTTTGTTCTTGCTTGAGGACAAGCAAGAGGCAAGTGTGGGGGAATTTGATAAGTGGCATTTATGCCACTTTTTAGATCCTCTAATCGCGGTATTTTTCTACGTTTGTCCCTTGTTTGTACCCCTTTTGCTCTGTTTCTCCCTTTATTATGTTTTTGTGCTTTTCCTCGTGTTTTGTAGGCTTTTGGAGTTGATTTTGAGAGAATGAAGAGCTTGGAGAATTGGGGTTCATTTGAAGAGCTACAAAGGAAGTTAAGGAGCAAGCAAGCAAGGCCATGCGGACAACGCGGGTCGCGCTTTCAGAATGGCGCGGGCGCGCCAAGCCAAGCGCGGGCGTGCCTAACATTGGGGTTGAAAATATTGAAGGAGGCAGAATGTAGGCGCGATTTGGGCGCGGCTTAGGCGCGGGCGCTCCTAAGATAGGCGCGGGCGCTCCTAAGATAGGCGCGGGCGCTCAAGGGCCTGAACTCCGAAACTAACCTTTGTTCACTCTTTTAGCCATAACTTTTTTATCTACCAATTGGATTGAGGTGATTCAAGTTGCATTGGAAACTAGACTTAAAGAGCTTTCCAACGGTAGGTTGCACGCCCATAGAAGACTCCTAGAACAGAAGGTATGGCCGTTTAAAAATGAATGTCGCTGTCAGGCCAATCCCAGTGCGCGGGCGCGCAGGCAAATATCGCGGGCGCGCACGAGCAGCTACGGGTCTTTTAAACGCTTCTTCCTCTCCTCTTTTTATAAGTTTTGGTGGTGGGTTTCTTTGGGGGTTTTCTCTCTCCTCTTTGAGGGGTTAAACCCTAACATCTCTCCATCAATCTTCACATAAATTAGGCTTAGATTTTGTTTTAATCTTTGTTTTTATACTTTGTAATGTAGATTAAGAGTAATTTAGGGTATTTTAGAGAGAGAAAGTGAAGAGCTTCAATGGTGGATTGAAGAAGATGAAGATGCAAAGTGACATTGTTTTGGATTCCTTTTCAATACTTCAATGAGCATTCTAAACTCTATCTTATTTATTGTTCTTTCTTAATTTCTTGCTTGATTAGAGTAGTTGTTTAGTTTAATTGCTTCTCTTTGTTCTTCTTGTTGGGTTTTGTGTTAGTTGTTCATGATTAGTGAGTAATTCCCTTTACTAAGGGATTGGTGATAGCATGTGGTGAATCTTGAATGTATTAGGCTAGACAAATGTTGGTTATATGTGATTAAATATACCTTGTAACCATGTTTTACTAATTACTCCATGTGAAAGGCCAATCATGTGTTGTAATTGGGTGGATTGAACTAAGTTATGACGATAGTGTAACTTAGGGATATCCATTAGGTGATCGATTCTATGCAAAAACCTTAACTTTCATAGCTTATGACGATAGTATGAGCATGTGTTAAGTTGGGAAAGCCTTTGACCCCGATAGGTGGTTAGATGGTATTGTTGGTATTGCCTTATATGAGATATTTGGTTTGCATGTAAACTCATTTCCATTGCCTAACTTTATTGAAGATCATTGTCATGTTTGACCCTCTCCCTTGGTGTTAGTTTAACTTAATATAAATCTCATTTTTGTTTATTGTTCTATCCATCCTATCTCTTTGACCTAGCTTAATTGGTGGTGGTGTTGATATTGTTTATGTCGTCTCCGTGGTTCGACCCTCTACTTACCACTAAACTTGTTTAGTGTAGGTGTAGGTTTATAAATATTGTTTGGTTGAGGGTAGTTAGTCCAACGACCTAATTATCCGGCACCAAAATGGCGCCGTTGCCGGGGACGGCTTCCATTATTGTTGTATTACCTTATTGAGTCTAGGTCTTTGCGAATATTTTCTTTTCTTTTTGTTTATTTTTTGTAAAAAAAAAAAAGGGAAAAAAAAAGGGGAAATTCCAAAAATATTTGAACTTTCTTATTTGGTTGCTATTTGTTTTGCCTCATTGAGTCATGGATCAATTTGTCCAAAATGAAATGTCATGTCCTTCTTTGCCTCAATTTGAATATGAGCCCTTTTGGGTATACTTTAATAGGTTTGAAGACTTCTCTAATTACCTTGGTTGTACTTTATGGGAGTCTTGTGAGATAATTTATTGGGGTTTGAATGAGTACACTAGGGGGGTGGTTGAAAACAAATTTAATGGTGAATTTCGAGCCACATCTTCGGATGAGGCTTGGGATTTCTATTTGTGGTTTGCTCGGGATAGCAATGAGCAAGATAATTATGATAATTGTCGTGATTTTTCTAACTCTTGCATAAACTCTAATGATGATTCTTATGTTCCCCATGATGATCCCTTGATGCATGATGGCAACCCTTCCCTTTTGTATGCTAATTGTGATGAGATGCATCCCAATGTTGATAATGTTCATGATATTTTTCAATGTTCATCAATTATATGCATGAATTCTAATGATGCTTCACACACCCCAAATTCTCAAATGCATAATTATTCATCTTCCTTTCCTTTTTCATACACGATTCCTAATGAGTTCCCCTATGTGTCTAATGAGCCTTTTTGTGAGGGTAATTCAGTGGGGAGATCGAAGGAAGAAGAGTGTATGGAGATGCTTAAGGAGTTTATGAGAAAACAAGATGAAGAGAGGAATGAAAGGGAAGCTTGGATTAAAATGATGGAAAGTAAAATTTCCCAACTAGCCTCATCCCAAGAGGATGCCTTTCCTTCTTCTCCCTCCTCCCATTTGAGTGAGCCTAAGGGTAATCAAGAGAGTGAGACAACTCATTTGGAATTTGAGAATGTGATTGAGGATGATGATTTTGAAAGTGATGGAGGGAGTATGGATGGTGAGATTTTTCATGACTTCGTGAATACCAACCCCTCCACCCAATTTGAGCCTCAAAACACTTCGCAACCCATTGACGATACAAAATTGATGCAATTAAACATTGATTTGAGGTTTCTTAGAGAAAAGTTTGGTTTAGGTGATGATGAGATACCGATGTTCATTCATGGTGACTTGGGGAATGTTAACAATGATGATCATGCTCTTGTTGAGAGTGAAATATCCCAATTGGTGATTGAGAATACATCGAAAATCTTTGAGGGTATTGAAGATGAGTTGGAAGAGAAAGCTTGTGATTCAATGCTAGGTGGTGTAATTGAGGTGGTGAGTGCGATCCCAATTCAAACCCCTTCAACTTACATCCCTTTTTCAAGGAAGTTTAGCAATATTCCTTCTTTTCCCATCTCACTACCATATTTTCTCAAAAATAAACCAATTGAGGAGCCCCTTGCCTCTCTATACCACCATGGCCTTACTTTTGATTTCAATGATGAGCTATCACCTTCCAAAATGCAACTAAATGAGTTTGTTCCCTCTTTTTCTTTTTCTTATTTTAATTTTTCTTTTGATTTTTCTTTTGATTCTTTTTATTTTTCTTTTCCCCCTCCCCTCAAGCATAGAGTTTCTTTCAACTTTGTGCTTGCTTGTCATATGAGCATCACTTATGCTCTTTTTCATGAAATATTTTCCGATGCATATGACAAGCTTTTGCGTTCTTTGTCCGGTTATTTACTAATAAGGTCAATCTTGGACCTTAAACAAGACTTTCTCGGGAAGTAACCCGTGTTTTTATTGCTTTTACTTTTCCTTATTTCCTTTAATTTTTTTTTCCTCTTGTTTCTCTTTGTATATAGTTACTTGATGTCTATACTTTTGCTCATGACCTTGGATCGGGAACCATAAGAAGAAACAAACCAAGGAATGCTTGTGATTGGAAGTTGAAGCACCAAAGAAGAGTAATTAGATGGAAATGATGAAAATGAGTTCATTTGCGGGTTTCACACCCACCTATCATTTGGTTCACTCTTTCCATTTTCTTTTTTTTTTTATTGCTTTACCTTCTTATTTGCATGTGGTTTGAAAGATACATGTTTGTGGTTTTGTTGTTTCCTTCTTCCCTTTCTTGGTCTCTTGATTGCTTGATTTACCCCCTCCATACATACCAAGGTTTATTTTTGACTTTGGTTATTCTATATTTGGATGGCCATGAGCGCCTTATTGATTTGACTTTTGGTATACATGGATTTGTTGATCATGCTCTCATCTTGCGCAACTGTATAAACATTCTCAAGTTGTTCTTGTCTTGTGAATATTTGCTTGTATGGAGTCTTTTCCTTTAAAAACAAGGCAAGTTTTCGTATGTGTTTTATTCATTCTTGTTTTGGACTTAATGTTTTGAGCTTGTGTCCTTGAAGGCTTTCCTTCCTAATTGGTAATGGTATGCACGGTTTGAGAGTGTTTTGGGTTGAGTTAAACATATTTTAATGCTAAGGTAGCGGTTTTAAGAACTTTGGGATACTTGTAGCCTCAATCCATGGTTGTGGTAAGACGGTGTCGCTCTCCATAGTGGATATGAACCCCTTAGGTCGGTAATTGCTATACAAATCCCGTGTGAGGTTTATTTGTTCTAGCCTTCATCAACTTTGTTGAGTGGCATATTTGGATCCTTGGTTATGCATTTCTCAATCCAGAGTTTGACTTCTATCTACCCGAGATCGTGACCGAACCCTTTAAGGGAGGACATAGGCATTTTTCATTTTCTTATCCTTCTTTTTGTTTTGTTACAAAATTGGTTTTCTTTTAAATTTTCCCCTCTTGCTAACCCTTTGAGCCTATTTCCCTTTCTTGATTTTGAGCCACATTACAAACCGAATGACCTTTTGTTCCCCTAAACCTTTTGTTTATGTGAAGCATGTTGGTTTGAGAATTGTTTTGTGTTGATTTTGAACGCAAATGAGAAAGTTGTAGTTCTTTGGTCAAGCAAGTGAGTAAACTGTGTTTCTATTCAGTGAAATAAGAGAAAATGCTTATGAAAAGCCGTCCTTACTCAAATAAGGTAAGGACCAAAAAAAAAAAAAAAAAAAAAAAAAAAAAAAAAAAAACTTCATATCCCTCGTGTTTGAGCATTGAGGACAATGCTCCGTTCAAGTGTGGGGGAGTCCTGTTTCTTAGTCTTGTTAGTGTGTGTTTATTGAATAAGTGTGGGGGAATACCACCAAATTTTTAAATTTTTTAAAATTTTTCCCACCTTACACCCCAAGCATACCCTTACAACCAATAAAAGACCTTTAGACCCTATAGAGTTTAGTCTTTATCGATGGAGGAAGATAGTTGTCAAGCTTATAGAGAGAGAGTGCATAGCCAAGACGTCGGGATAACCTTCTCATCGTTTTCATTTCTTTATCTTTTTCCGGTTCCTTCGAGGAACCATGAGAAGCCCACCTAATGGTTGACTTGAAGCTAGTGGAGAGAACGCGGCTAGCTAGTTTGGGATGAAAGGTGAATTGTACGGCTCTTAGTTCTCTATGCTTAGCTTAGTCTATGTTTCTTTCAACCCTAAACATCTTGGAACGTGCATACCCTTATTTGTTTAGAAAGTTGTGCATTCATTGGTGCTTGTTTCGTTCCAAAAAGTCCACCATGAACGTCTTGTTTTTGTGTTTATTTTATTTGTCTATGCATTGCCTTGTTTGTGTTGCTTTATGTGTAGAGTTATGGGTTAAACTCTTTGGAAACCCTTACGAGAGCACACTCGTCCTCAAAGGCGACTTTGAGGTTTAAATGGCTTGTTGTTTACTGGTGTGCCTCAGTCGTATGCAACCAAAAATATCACAACTAAGCTAACTGCAAATAAACGTAGTTAGGGAAGTCGAGTTCGAATCCACAGGGAAAAAGGGACTAATAACTGGAAACCTAAGTGGAAATACTCTAGGACGGTAGTAACCTAAGTAACGAGGGGGGTTTTCACGAGCAATGATGATAAATGAACTAAGTAAGAACAACGAACGTAATGAATAGGTAATCAATGAGAAGAACGGTCTTGGTTATGCGAAATCCACTAATGAACATACAAATTGATCATAGAAGTCTCCTCAATCAAGCTCTATTGAACACCTTGTTGTAGAATTCCTAGATTCTAAATTCTCATAAATAGTTAGAAATAGCAAAGCGCTCCTTTCTAACCCTTTCCAATGCACAATTCAATACAAGCGCTCTAAATTATCCACAAGAAGAAAATAAACAGAGAAATCAACAAGGATTGAATAAATTAACACAAGCGGTCTAATTTCTTCAATAATATTATTCCCTCTTCAAGTTATCAACCAAAAGCATGCATCAATAACCTAAAGTTGCTACTTTGGAAAGATTAATTAGATGCAAGCGAATCCAATAATTCTAACCTAGCAATTGATTAAAGCAAATCATGAAATTAATTCAAGGAACAATATATATTCAATAGATATTAAGAGAAGAAAGATCTCACAATTCGTAGCTAAAAGCTTCAATCTTTAACCAAGAATCCGGAAGATTAAGCTTCCATGGATTCTAATTCCAAAACAAAGAATTCTGAAAATTCCAAGAAAACCCTAGAAAGCTTTTTTTCTCAAAACTTAATTCTCCTTTTTTCTCTCTTAAAACTTAATTAAAACTAAGCTATTTATATGTTTCTATATTTTAATAACATAACACAATAATAATAATAAAATAATATCCAAAACACGAGCCAAAACAAAGCCAAATTGCTGAAAATTAACCAAAACAGCCCGAATTTCTGCCAGAGCCGCTGCCAGCTGCTCTGGACCCGCTGGCAGCTGCTCTGGCAGCCCCTCACTCTGGTATACCCGCTGCCAGCGGCTCTGGCCAGCTGCCAGCGGCCCTGGCAGCGGTTCCTGCTGTTTTCGCCTTCTTTCCTTGCTTCTTCTTCTTGCTTTGCTTCACCTTTTCCTCAAGCTTTCTTCCTTGCTCTTCCATGCTCCATCACAACTCTCAAATCACGAGCCAAGGTCCATCCTTCTTACATAACTCTTCATTGGTTCCCGAGCTCACTCACTCACTTATACTCATAAATCCCGCCTTTTGCACATAAGTGAGATCACAGCCCAAAACTCACAAAAGCTAACAAAAGTACATATAAAGCATCAAAACACACCCTAAAATGCTTCTCTCAACCCATGATAATAAGGCTTATCAAATTCCCCCATGCTTGAACCTTTACTCGCCCTCGAGTAAACTTAGAGAATAAAACACATCCTCCTCACTAAGGTTCAAAACAGAAGATGGTGGAATCAAACTAGCTCTACGCACTCAAACTCAACAAAACATCCTAGTACTTATCAACCAATCACAATCACACTCCCCCATACTTCACACTTTAAATCTCCCTTTTTTCTTATTTATCAATTCATCCCCAAAATCAACTTGGAACGATAAACGCATAGCCATGAGTATGAATATTCTCAACCGCCTAAAGAAATGAAATTTTTGATAAAATTGGGCAAACAAAAACTCAACTTAACCAAAAATCTCATAAAAACACTTCCACATTCAAGAGTGAAAACAAACAACTCATGCTCTCAAATTCCTAAGATGATCAACAAATTCCCCCAAAATCTCAACTATCTCCCAAAATCACCAAGATGAAACCTACCCCGACACCTCCTTATATCTCCTCCCCTTATGACACCGACTCCGGCAAATAGATGCGAAATTTCCTTGAAAAATCAAATTCATGAACATTTCTCTCTTTTTTCTCTCATTTTTCCTAGGAGCCCTTTCGGGTTTTCATCCTAGCCTCTCATCTTTTTCCAAATCTCACTTTCTCACCCACTCATTAGCCACTTTTTTGCTTAGGTCGCCCTTTCGGGTTTTCAACCTAACCGGGCCCCCATTTTTGCCTAAGCCGCCTTTTCAGGTTTTCGACTTAGCGGGTTTCTTTTTCTTTTTTTCTTTCTTTCTTTTTTTTTTTTTACTTTTTTCTGTTTTTCTTTTTGCATTTTTTTTTTCATTGAACCACAATTGAAATAGCTATACAAAACCATTAAATTAGGATAACTATACAAATTTCAAAAATATGCAAGAATTGCTTCCCCCCCTACTTGAATGAGACATTGTCCTCAATGCAAGAACAACAACAATAAAAACAAAAGTAAGGGAAAGGGAAGAAATAAGTACCACCTTAATGGGAAGGATTCCCGAAGTTGGAAGATTCGGCATTATCAAGGATTTCAAAACTCTCGAGAAGAAAAATGAACTATGGGGACCCCAAGTGTTGCCCATGGGAAGATTATTCCAACCAAACGCATTTCTCACATAAGTAGGTGCGCTCGTGCTCCATCACTTCCTCCAAACCAACCACTTGCAATGCCTCCAAATCGACGACTTTTGTGCATTGCACCATTCTTTTGGGCTGTTGAAGTTGAACCCATGTAGTCTTTTCTTTCGTAGTTAGACGAATGCCCATGAAGTCATTTGCTTGGGGAAAAGAGGGTGATACACCCTCCCTTGAAGTATCCCCTTGTTGTCTACCCCCTTGCAACCCTCGTAGGTGAAGAGGTTGCCTTCACTTGTTATGTCTTCCCATTGCACAAGAACGAATTGCACAAATCTCACCTCCTCTTTCAAAATACAATGAGCAACCCACCAAACCTCCAAACACCAAGGTTCACACAATTCCTCAAATTTCAAGTTTAGAATTTAGAAATTGAAACAATGTTAAGGTTTAATTGGACTTGAAATTGAGGGAAAAGAGGTTAGACGAGGGGTTTTTAAATTTCTGAATTTTAGATTGAAAATGGGGCAAATGGGTTGTTTTGGATAAAGAATACTTGCTAAGGGATAGAGGGAAGTGATTAATTGGGGTTTTGGATAAAGACTAGAATGAATTGGATTGTAGGATTGAAGAAAAATGGGTTTAAAAGGGCAAAAATTCAGGTATGCAGGGAATGCCGCTGGTAGCGGCTTGGGGCCCGCTGCCAGCGTCTTAAGAAGGAATTTAGGGTGAATGTTGCTGGAAGACGCGCTGGCAGCGGCTGCTGCAAAAATTTTTTTTTTTTTTTTTTTTTTTTTTTTTTTTTTTAGCTGAAGGACACCCGCTGGCAGCGGCACCAGACCCGCTGCCAGCGGCTGGGGCAGAACTTTGGGATTTTTTGGCTGCTTGGAGAGCCGCTGGTAGCGGCTACAGAGCAGCTGCCAGCCCGCCACCAGCGGCTCCTGCAGGGGCTGCCTCCCAAAGCCTGTTTTTACCTGTTTTGCTCTGTTTTTGCTCACAATACGTACTCCCAAAGCATCCTCCTACATAAATCCACCAAAAGCACTTGGTATATCAAAACAAAAACAATAAAAACTAAAATAAATGAAAACGGGGAAGAGTTTTCGGGTTGCCTCCCGATTAGCGCCTTTGTTTTACGTCGTTGGCTCGACACAACTCATGAAACTTCGTTAATCAATTGATGGCTCGTAGAGATCGATGCTCTCCACGTTCTCGGTTTTGAAACCCTCGAAGTAGGGTTTGAGCCTTTGTCCATTGACTTTGAAAACCTTATCAGTCTCGAGGCTTTGAATTTCAACTGCTCCATGCGGATATACGTTCACCACTTGAAAAGGGCCCTCCCAACGGGACCGAAGTTTTCCCGGAAATAATCTAAGTCGGGATTGATATAGGAGTACTTTTTCACCGACTTTAACCTTCTTCCTAGAAATTATCTTGTCATGCCACAACCTATTCTTTGCTTTGTGGTATAAATGGGACAATTTCTTGCCCGGAATTGCAGACGGGCCGATTGTTGAACCTGGTGGTATAGGTGGAAGCTTGGAATGTTCATTCAATTCCCCCACCTTCACCTGCACATTAGTAGGCATAGAGAAATCCAAGCAATCACCAGATACAACATTAGTTATAGGTGTGAGGAACTCATCCCCACGATCATTGTTAGGAACATCATGCACCATTGGATCGACAACATTAAGAGAACATAAAGAATGAGTGTTGACAGGATACTTTATGGAATCATAAATGTTATACCCAATTGCTTTCCCATCAACCTCCATAGTCAAGGAACCGGTAGACACATCGATTTTTGTTTTAGCAGTCTTCAAGAAAGGTCTTCCTAACAAGATGGGGACTGCTTGTTTGTCATGTTCCATGTCAAGCACATAAAAGTCAGCAGGAAAAATCAAACCATCAACCTTAACCAACACATCTTCCACCACCCCCTTAGGATACACATTAGACCTATCCGCTAACTGAATCACTACCCCAGTTCCATGTAAAGGTCCAAGTTTTAAAGATTTAAACAGGGAGTAGGGAATGACATTGATTGATGCACCTAGGTCCAACATAGCTCGGTGCAATGTGGTGTCTCCTATTGTAACAGGAACAATAAACATAACAGGATCACCACATTTTTCTGGGATTTTCTTTTGGAAAACCGCAGAAACATGAGCACTCACCTTTACCTTCTCTTTTCCTCCCAACCTATGCTTTCTCTTGATAGTACACAGTTCTTTCATAAACTTAGCAAAACGAGGAATACTTTTAATCACATTCAAGAGGGGAATATTTACCTCACATTTGCTAAAAGTCTCATAAATATCCTTGTCTTTCTCATACCTTCGAGTATCTTGCAAGGCTTCAGGGAAAGGTGGCGTGGGTTCATAAGAGGGAAAAGTTGGTGGATTCGCCACAGCTTCATGTTCTACTTCTTGCTCTTCAGTTCCAATCAAGTCTTTAGCCCTCTTAGTTGCAACTGCAGTTTCTTGTAACTCTTTGCCATTTCTCAATGTTATTGCATTGACCTGTTGCTTAGGATTCAGCTCCGTTTGAGATGGAAGCTTTCCAGAGTCCTTAGCTTCAAGTCGGCTCACTGCACTTGAAATTTGGCTCACTTGACTTTCCAAATTCTGAATACTGGATTTGGTTTCTTGCTGGAATTGCACCATGTTTTGCTGCATAGTAGAAACATTAGAAGTTAGTGATCTAATCATTTCTTCAGTTGACATATTACTCGAATTTGAGCTTTGGCCTTGAGGTTTGGCTAATGGTGCCCTATATTGCTGATATTTCTGCTGGCCTTGAGCATTTTGCTGTTGTTGTTGGTTCCCCTGGGAATTCCCATATCTCAAATTTGGATGATCCCTCCATCCTGGATTGTATGTATTTGAATATGGATCATATCTTCTCTGAGGACCTTGCCCTTGGAAACCCATTACATTGGCCTGCTCATTCTGCTCCTCTTGTAATTGAGGACATGCATCAGTGGGATGTCCCATGGAGGTGCATAAACCACAAGCATTCAGTTGCTGTGGATTCCTTGAGTTCACCATGAACTCACGCATCATAGAAGTCAAATCAGCTACTTGACTCTCTAACTCAGTTGTATTTGAATTTGCTGCATTCACCCGGCGCGTGGGAGTTCTCTGACTGAACTGCCTAGAATTCTCTGCTAGCTCTGCAATCAGCCTAGTTGCATCTCCTGGAGTCTTATTCACTAGCCCTCCACCACTTGCTGCATTCACCATCCTCAAATCATCATCTGTTAGACCTCCATAGAAGTATAGGATGAGGTCTTGATCAGAATACCCATGGTACGGACAACTAGCACACAATCTCTTGAATCTCTCCCAATACTCATACAAGGACTCATCTTCCTTCTGATCCACATTGCTGATAGCTTTCTTAAGGCTTGCAGAAATAGTGGCTGGGTAATACTTCTCTAAGAAACACTTCTTCAAACCTGCCCAATTTGTTATGCTCCCTGGGGGAAGATAGTAAAACCAATCCTTCGCTGCATCTTTGAGAGAAAAAGGAAATGCTCTCAACTGAATTTGCTCATCAGTCATCCCAATCGGTTTCATGCTAGTACATACCACATGAAATTCTGCCAGATGTTTATTTGGATCTTCACCCTTCATGCCATGGAATGCCGGCAATAGATGAATTAGACCAGATTTGATCTCAACATTAGCACCTTCCTCCAACTGCTGATATGCGATGCACAACGGCTGTTGGTTCAAGTTAGGAGCTGTTAGCTCTCTCAGTGTTCGATTTTCTGCCATCACTTCCTCTTCTTGAATGTTGAAGATGTATGTTGATTCACTGGGGTTTGTTCTTGCCTCTCTTCACAACCTGGAAATATTTCTTTCAATTTCTGGATCAAACTGCAAAAACTTCTTTGTTAGCAGAACGGGTACTTATCATACCCTAGCGAACAAACAAAGAAAAAATAGCTAAGAACAATCCTAAAATAAATTCTACTAAGATAAACAATTAAACGGTAACGCCTAGTTCCCCGGCAACGGCGCCAAAATTTGGTGTGCCTCAGTCGTATGCAACCAAAAATATCACAACTAAGCTAACTGCAAATAAACGTAGTTAGGGAAGTCGAGTTCGAATCCACAGGGAAAAAGGGACTAATAACTGGAAACCTAAGTGGAAATACTCTAGGACGGTAGTAACCTAAGTAACGAGGGGGGTTTTCACGAGCAATGATGATAAATGAACTAAGTAAGAACAACGAACGTAATGAATAGGTAATCAATGAGAAGAACGGTCTTGGTTATGCGAAATCCACTAATGAACATACAAATTGATCATAGAAGTCTCCTCAATCAAGCTCTATTGAACACCTTGTTATAGAATTCCTAGATTCTAAATTCTCATAAATAGTTAGAAATAGCAAAGCGCTCCTTTCTAACCCTTTCCAATGCACAATTCAATACAAGCGCTCTAAATTATCCACAAGAAGAAAATAAACGGAGAAATCAACAAGGATTGAATAAATTAACACAAGCGGTCTAATTTCTTCAATAATATTATTCCCTCTTCAAGTTATCAACCAAAAGCATGCATCAATAACCTAAAGTTGCTACTTTGGAAAGATTAATTAGATGCAAGCGAATCCAATAATTCTAACCTAGCAATTGATTAAAGCAAATCATGAAATTAATTCAAGGAACAATATATATTCAATAGATATTAAGAGAAGAAAGATCTCACAATTCGTAGCTAAAAGCTTCAATCTTTAACCAAGAATCCGGAAGATTAAGCTTCCATGGATTCTAATTCCAAAACAAAGAATTCTGAAAATTCCAAGAAAACCCTAGAAAGCTTTTTTTCTCAAAACTTAATTCTCCTTTTTTCTCTCTTAAAACTTAATTAAAACTAAGCTATTTATATGTTTCTATATTTTAATAACATAACACAATAATAATAATAAAATAATATCCAAAACACGAGCCAAAACAAAGCCAAATTGCTGAAAATTAACCAAAACAGCCCGAATTTCTGCCAGAGCCGCTGCCAGCTGCTCTGGACCCGCTGGCAGCTGCTCTGGCAGCCCCTCACTCTGGTATACCCGCTGCCAGCGGCTCTGGCCAGCTGCCAGCGGCCCTGGCAGCGGTTCCTGCTGTTTTCGCCTTCTTTCCTTGCTTCTTCTTCTTGCTTTGCTTCACCTTTTCCTCAAGCTTTCTTCCTTGCTCTTCCATGCTCCATCACAACTCTCAAATCACGAGCCAAGGTCCATCCTTCTTACATAACTCTTCATTGGTTCCCGAGCTCACTCACTCACTTATACTCATAAATCCCGCCTTTTGCACATAAGTGAGATCACAGCCCAAAACTCACAAAAGCTAACAAAAGTACATATAAAGCATCAAAACACACCCTAAAATGCTTCTCTCAACCCATGATAATAAGGCTTATCATTTACGCTAAAAACAACCGTGATTCCTACGAAAGTGAGTTAGTGTATATTCTTTTTCACCCCTCTCCTTTTAGTGTTATTAGATCCTTTTTCTTTCTTTTTGTTTCTGCTTTTGTTCTTGCTTGAGGACAAGCAAGAGGCAAGTGTGGGGGAATTTGATAAGTGGCATTTATGCCACTTTTTAGATCCTCTAATCGCGGTATTTTTCTACGTTTGTCCCTTGTTTGTACCCCTTTTGCTCCGTTTCTCCCTTTATTATGTGTTTGTGCTTTTCCTCGTGTTTTGTAGGCTTTTGGAGTTGATTTTGAGAGAATGAAGAGCTTGGAGAATTGGGGTTCATTTGAAGAGCTACAAAGGAAGTTAAGGAGCAAGCAAGCAAGGCCATGCGGACAACGCGGGTCGCGCTTTCAGAATGGCGCGGGCGCGCCAAGCCAAGCGCGGGCGTGCCTAACATTGGGGTTGAAAATATTGAAGGAGGCAGAATGTAGGCGCGATTTGGGCGCGGCTTAGGCGCGGGCGCGCCTAAGATAGGCGCGGGCGCTCCTAAGATAGGCGCGGGCGCTCCTAAGATAGGCGCGGGCGCTCAAGGGCCTGAACTCCGAAACTAACCTTTGTTCACTCTTTTAGCCATAACTTTTTATCTACCAATTGGATTGAGGTGATTCAAGTTGCATTGGAAACTAGACTTAAAGAGCTTTCCAACGGTAGGTTGCACGCCCATAGAAGACTCCTAGAACAGAAGTTATGGCCGTTTAAAAATGAATGTCGCTGTCAGGCCAATCCCAGTGCGCGGGCGCGCAGGCAAATATCGCGGGCGCGCACGAGCAGCTACGGGTCTTTTAAACGCTTCTTCCTCTCCTCTTTTTATAAGTTTTGGTGGTGGGTTTCTTTGGGGGTTTTCTCTCTCCTCTTTGAGGGGTTAAACCCTAACATCTCTCCATCAATCTTCACATAAATTAGGCTTAGATTTTGTTTTAATCTTTGTTTTTATACTTTGTAATGTAGATTAAGAGTAATTTAGGGTATTTTAGAGAGAGAAAGTGAAGAGCTTCAATGGTGGATTGAAGAAGATGAAGATGCAAAGTGACATTGTTTTGGATTCCTTTTCAATACTTCAATGAGCATTCTAAACTCTATCTCATTTATTGTTCTTTCTTAATTTCTTGCTTGATTAGAGTAGTTGTTTAGTTTAATTGCTTCTCTTTGTTCTTCTTGTTGGGTTTTGTGTTAGTTGTTCATGATTAGTGAGTAATTCCCTTTACTAAGGGATTGGTGATAGCATGTGGTGAATCTTGAATGTATTAGGCTAGACAAATGTTGGTTATATGTGATTAAATATACCTTGTAACCATGTTTTACTAATTACTCCATGTGAATGGCCAATCATGTGTTGTAATTGGGTGGATTGAACTAAGTTATGACGATAGTGTAACTTAGGGATATCCATTAGGTGATCGATTCTATGCAAAAACCTTAACTTTCATAGCTTATGACGATAGTATGAGCATGTGTTAAGTTGGGAAAGCCTTTGACCCCGATAGGTGGTTAGATGGTATTGTTGGTATTGCCTTATATGAGATATTTGGTTTGCATGTAAACTCATTTCCATTGCCTAACTTTATTGAAGATCATTGTCATGTTTGACCCTCTCCCTTGGTGTTAGTTTAACTTAATATAAATCTCATTTTTGTTTATTGTTCTATCCATCCTATCTCTTTGACCTAGCTTAATTGGTGGTGGTGTTGATAGTGTTTATGTCGTCTCCGTGGTTCGACCCTCTACTTACCACTAAACTTGTTTAGTGTAGGTGTAGGTTTATAAATATTGTTTGGTTGAGGGTAGTTAGTCCAACGACCTAATTATCCGGCACCACCCTTTCATCTCATCCCAAGGAAACCGGCACATTCTAGTTGCCGTTGATTATGTCTCCAAATGGGCGGAAGCCGTGGCATCTCCCACCAACGACTCAAGGGTGGTCATCAATTTGTTCAAGAAAGTCATCTTCCCAAGATTCGGTGTTCCTAAGGCAATCATAAGTGATGGAGGCTCACACTTCAAGCACCATGCATTCAACAAGCTTCTTTCAAAGTACGGTGTATCTCACAAGCGAGGCCTTGCTTACCACCCCCAAACAAGTGGTCAAGCGGAGGTCACAAATAGGGAGTTAAAAGTCATCTTAGAGAAGACTGTTGCTAGAACAAGGAAGGATTGGTCCAGTAAGCTCATTGATTCATTGTGGGCATATAGGACCGCCTTCAAGACTCCTATAGGGACTACCCCCTATAAGCTTGTTTATGGGAAGAATTGCCATTTACCCGTAGAGATGGAGCACCGAACGCATTGGGCAATCAAGCAAATCAACTTTGATCTCCACAGTGCGGGTGAGCAAAGGCTTCTAGAGCTTCATGAGTTGGAAGAGCTGAAAATGAATGCATATGACAGTGCAAGCCTCTACAAAGCAAGAACCAAGGCATGGCACGATGCTCGAATTTCCAAGAAGGAATTTGTGGAAGGACAAAAGGTCCTGCTCTACAATTCAAGACTCAAGCTCTTCCCCGGGAAATTGAGATCTAGATGGAGCGGTCCATTTCAAGTGTCCAAAACCTTTCCTTATGGCTCGGTTGAGATTTTCAATGACAAGTACCCTCCATTCAAAGTGAATGGGCAGCGTCTCAAGCCATACTATGAGGGTCAGCTAATTGAGAAGCCAGAAAATTTATCTCTCATTGATGTTTCCAAATCACCATGATTCCGTGTGAAGTACGTCAAGCTAGTGACGTTAAAGAAGCGCTTACGGGAGGCAACCCGGTTTCTAACCTCTTTGATTTTATTTTCTTTCAAATCGCTTGAACTAATCCACCTAACGCTCTTCCCAATCAATTCTGATGCAGGCGTGATTGCGTGTGTCCACGAGGAAAGAAAGGCAAGAGCAAAGCAGAAAAATTAAAAAAGAGAGGAATTTTGAAATTTGTGCTCGGATGAATTCTAAAGAAACAGAACCTCAGCGCGATTTGAACGCGGCTGTAGCGCGATCCGCAGCAGCATTAAAGCGCGGGCGCGCCTGGTTTCGTCGCGGGCGCGCAATTTTTATGAATGAAAATTTCTCCAATTCCAGGGAGTTGGAGCGATTTTATCGCGGCTGAAGCGCGATCCGCAACAGCAGTAAGGCGCGGGCGCGCCTGGTTTCATCGCGGGCGCGCCGTTTTTGTGAATGTAAATTCTCCAATTCCAGGGAGTTGGAGCGATTTTATCGCGGCTGAAGCGCGATCCGCAACAGCAGTAAGGCGCGGGCGCGCCTGGTTTCATCGCGGGCGCGCCGTTTTTATGAATGTAAATTCTCCAATTCCAGGGAGTTGGAGCGATTTTATCGCGGCTGAAGCGCGGCCCGCATGAGCAGTAAGGTGCGGGCGCGCCTGGTTTCTTCGCGGGCGCGCCTGGTATACGCTTGAAAATTACTTCCATTCCAGGAGGCAGGAGCGATTTGGCCGCGATTGCAGAGCGGCTCGCGTTTTAAAGAAGGCGCGGGCGCGTCTATTATTAGCGCGGGCGCGATGTAGTTTTACTGATTTCCAGGAAGTTGGAGCGATTTAGGCGCGATATAGGAGCGGCTCGCGTTTTCTATAAGGAGCGGGCGCGCCTTAATCGGGAGCGGGCGCGCCTTTCTGGATATCAGAAAAAAAAAAAAAATACGGTGGCTTCTTATATTCCCGCAATTTCCAAATCCTCACAAACATAAACCAAACCCTCTTTGCCTTTCTCTCTCTTCGCGGCCGCTCCTCACCACCATAGCCAAGATCATCTTCTTCCACCTTCATAAATCAATCATTCTCAAAATATAAACCACATCAATCATCCTCAAGCTTCAATCAATCATCCTCTCCGTTTGTTCATCTTCAAAGGTAGCAATTGGGCATCAAGGGCACAACCGCAACGAACCCCCCCCCCCCCCCCTTCCTACTCAAATCCTTCACCAAATCGACACCAAAACATCAATCTTCCGCATAAAGGTAAAGGTATTCGATCTCCTTAGTTAATTATTCTCTTGGATTAATTTTAAGTAAGGATTTTGATTATCTTAGGTTATTAGCGAAATTTGGTTGATTATTGTTGAAATTATTGCTGGATTCTGTTGAACTTATTGTTGTTGATTAGTATCTTAGGCTATATTCGTTGCGTGGTTGGATTATTATTGCTTGTGAACAGGTACATTGTAGTTTTGTGGAGGTTAAGGGTGGAAATAGCCAGAGTTGGCTTTGAAAAGGAGTGAAAAAAAAAAAAAAAAAAAAAAAAAAAGAGGTGGGCAGTCATGAGTCTAAGAATTGGGAAGAAGAGAAAAACTGCAAAGTCGGGACAATCGTCCCAAAACCAAGAGTCAGACCAACCCAATGCCTTACCCACCCTAAAATTTTTACACAAAAGCCACTCCTCCATACACTCGGAAATGCAAAAACGTAAGTTGCGACCTTCTAGACACTACCATCGTGGAGACATGATAAAACTCGGTATTAATGATGATTTGTGGATTCTTTTTGACAACCTTCGATTAGGGTCATTCATAAACTCCTCATTCATGACCTACAAAGAACCCACATTAGAGTTTTTCTCGTCTTTTCAAGTGGATAGTCTAGAAAATGACGACTTTCGAATTTCTTTCCAACTCTTCAACAACCCCCACACCATGTCATTGGCAGAGTTCAACCGAGCCCTCGACCTTCACCCCGATGCCGACATTCACTACCCTCTATATGAGAGCTTTGGGGAGTATAGTGAGTACGCTTGGTGGCGTTCCATTTCAGGCAAAAATGAGTTTTACACCCGGACTTCCATAGCCAGTGAGATTTGGCACCCTGCCCTTAGGATCCTACACCGTTTGTTAGGGTATTCTATCATTCCTAAGCAGGACCTAGGGAAGCTGACTAAGGAAGAGGTCCTTTGCCTATGGATAGCCACAAAGGCAGAGCATGCTCGGAGGTTGAATTTGGGTTTCCTCTTCATGCAAACCTCCCAAGCCATAGCAAAGGGGAAAAAGCCAGGGGAGATACACTGCGGGGCGATGGTCACTAGACTGGCCACCAAATTAGGTTACACTGACCTTCTACCTCTATGCACGGCCGTAGGTAGTAGTGGGGATATTTACCTTGATTTGGACCAGCTTCGCCGTTCTGATTTTATTACCCCCACGGCGAACCCCAATGCTTTAAGGTGGCTAGTTAGAGGAGCCCACCATTGTTTCCTCCCCAAGCCTCACTTCACTTCTCTCACGCGTCAGTCCCCTAATGTGTGGAGAGTTTTGAGAGATAGCGGGCGAGTGCCCGATGTCGATGGGGACGATGAGGTTGGAATGGGTAATGAGGAGGAGGTTCAGGAGGAGGAGCAGCAGCAGCAGCCGGTTACCCAGCAACCCGCAGGTACAGGTACATTTCAGCTATCTGATATAGCTAGGCAGTTGCAGGCAATTTATGAGTCACAACAAGGCCACCATCTGCAGCAGCAGGCCCTCTATGACTCCGCTGTGGATAGAGGAGAGATTGCCCCCCCCCCGTGAACTACCCCAATTGGCCGCCTCAGCACGGCCCTGTTCCTTCTTGGGGGGGGGGGGACAATCTCCCCACTTACCCCTACTGGCAAGGTCCTTCCGAGCCTAGTAGGGAGCTCCGCAGCTTCCCAGAGGACGGGCAGTACGATTATCGTGTGCCCGGCGGGTGTGACTTTAGAGGGGACCCTGCGTACCCCTATGCACATCCTGATCACCCCGCCCCTCTGTACTCTCAATCCGAGGACACTCCCTCTGATCCTTTGCCTAGTTGGCAAGAGGATCTTTACAGAGGTCACTACGGTTGGCCGCCGGGCTTTGACGGTGGTTGGGGCCTTTTCGGCCCCCCTAGTGGCTTCACTTATGACGAGCCGCCACGTCGGTCTGGCTCACCTAGTGAGCCCGGCTCTAGTGGCCAGTAGGCTGCGTCCTTGAGTATATCTCTCTCCCTTGTTTTTGTACGCTTATTTTGATGAGTTGGAGATATACTCTTGGTAGGGAGTGACTTGGTTGGGATTCTTACTTGCTCGCCTGCCGGTCTTTCATTGTTTTCCCTGTACCTTCATGCTGCTGATTCTACTGAGTTACATGACTGTTTTCTTTGGTTGACTTTGCCCCTGTTCACTAATACTGTTGATGAGTTTTTGATATGGTTTGATGATGATGCTGCTTTGGGGACGCTTCTCTCGGTTTGATGGATACCGCTGAGTCCGCCCCCCGTTTTCCCTGTCGATAATGATGATTACTGGTATTCGCCAACATGGCGATTCACCAGTGCAGGTATGTATTTATGGCTTGATGATTTTTGAGGTAATGTTGATTTTGGTGAAGATCTAGAAATTTTGTCAAGGGTAGATTAGTTTATAGCGAAAAAAAAAAAAAAAAAAAAATTAATTTGACTTGCGTTCTTGAATGTCTTTATTCCTAAGGATTAAGAGTTTCCGCGTTCTTGGATTGCCATTGGTTGACTCTAAGATATGTCTATGCTAAGGTAGTTGCTAGAACTCGTAAGGCCCACCGAACCCAAATTCACTTGTTTGTGGTAAGATGGCGTTGCCCTCTTTGGGGGATTTGAAGCCCTAAAGGTAGTTTTTGTAACCCATGTCAGATTTATTGTTCAAGCCTCCACCACTTATTGTATGAGCGGCATAGGATCCTTACCAAGGCATGCTTCGATCGAGAACTTGTTGTCTAGCTACCCGAGATCGCGACCGAACTATATCTAAGGACGATAAAAGCATTTTCTTCGGTGACTATTTTGCTTTTCTAGGTTTATCTTTCCTTTTGTTGCTTCTTGATAAATTATATTTTTTTTTTCTTTTTGCGTTTGCCCCTTGCTAGCCATGATTGAGCCTGCACCTCTTTGTTCATAAACACATTCAAACCCCATGACCTTTTGTTTCACTTTTCGCCCAATGACTTGTGAAGTTTGAGACATGATAGTTTGTAATGATTTAAAATCGGAAAGTTGCAAGGTGATGGTTTGGAATTTGAAATAACAAGCAAGGACAATGGAAGTTCCCCATAAAAAAAAAAAAAAAAAAAAAAAAAAAAAAAAAAAAAAATTGTATATAGTTTGAGCATTGAGGGCACTGCTCATTTCAAGCTTGGGGGAGAGGTTCTACGCATTTTGTATATACTTTTGTGAGTTTGTGCTGAATAAGCTTGGGGGAAGATGTATTTTGTTTGGAAATTGGTGATATTCTACTTTGTTATGAGAATTGGCGACATCTTCTGCTTCACAATTAGGATTTACCACCAAATTTTCATATATACTTATTTTATTTTATTTATTTATTTATTTATTTCTTTCCTCACCCTTACCTCCTAGCCTGCATTACAACCCTAAGTCCTTTTAACTTGGATTGGTTGAGTCACTAGTCGGTGGAGGGAGCTAGATTTCAAGCATATGGAGAGAGCATGACTTGGTAAGATGTCGGGTCACCCTTGTTTCATTTGTTCCGGCTCCTTCGTGGAGTCATGAGATACTACCTTGAAGGGTGGATTTGAATCCAGATGAGGGAACGCGGTAAGAATGTATGGAATGCGGGTGGAGTGGAGCATATTAGAGTTCTCTATGCTTAGAATAACTTATCTTTCAATCAACCATTGGCATCCAAAAATGTGTTTACTCTTAGTACCTAGAAAGATTGTCATCCATCTATGCTTGTTTGTAGTTGATTTTCTTCTTTATTTGCTCCTTTGTTTTGGTTTGTCTTGAGCATGTCGCCAAGAGTTGTGGGTTAAACTCTTTGGAAACCCCCACGAGAGCATACTCGTCCTCATTGGCGACTTTGAGGTTTAAATGGCTTGTTGTTTATGTTAAAAACAACCGTGATTCCTACGAAAGTGAGTTAGTGTAAATTCCTTCCCCCCTCTTTTTATTTTATTTTATTTTATTTTATTTTATTTTATTTTTATTTATATTGCTTGTGTTTGGATAATCGTTTCTCAATCTTCTTTGCCTTTAGCTTTGCTCGAGGACGAGCAAAGGTCTAGCTTGGGGGAATTTGATGCGTGACATTTATGTCGCTCTTAGGATAGTCTTTTCTAGTAGTTTTAGTAATAATTCAGTTCATTTTAGTATGTTTTTGCTATGATCCTCCTATTTCGAGTATTCTACCTTTGTGGCGCGTAATGTGTATTCATGTGGTTTAGGTAGTCTATACTCCCCTCCCCTTTCGTTGTATCACGCCTTGCCTTCCTGTTCCATGATTGCAGGCGTATGCTGTTGATTCAGAGATGGAAGGGATAAGGGCAAAACAGAAAGAAATCCAAACCAGACGAATGGCGCGGGCGCGCAACCAAAGGAGCGGGCGCGCATCTATAGAGCGCGGGCGCGCTGATGAGCGGGATCAACCATTAAATACCCTCTTTGGAGCGGGCGCGCATTTCTAGGAGCGGCCGCGCCATCATTTAACGCGCGGGCGCGCCACTGTTGGGCGCGGGCGCGCCTCTCTGCTGCTGATTCAAATCCCGATTTCAGCCCAAGTTAAAAGAAAAAAAAGCAAAAACGGCGAAGGAGGGGGAGGAAAAGATAAAAAAAAAAACTAGCATAGAAACCCAAGGGGAGAGCTCAAAAATATCAATTTCTAGGTCTTTGTTTTAGAAAAATTTTGTATTGAACAATCATATAGCTTTTAGTGTAATTCTCATTGTCTATCAACATTAGTTTTACTTTTAGTTTTTGAAGAAGTAATTTTGCAACATTGATGTATGGTCAAGCTTGGAGATTGAAGATTGAATGATGTGTGGCTCTTTATTTGGATTTCAATGAAGGTTTTGGTATATTTCTCTATTGTCTCTTGCTTTTATGATTAAAGCTTCTACTCTTGTTAATTTAGTTAATAAAAACTTTGTCTTTCTTACCATTTCATTGGTTATAATGTTGCTTAGCATGATTGTAGTTGTAGTTATGACTAGTGAGTAGTTTCTTGTTGCTAGGGGTTTGGTGAAGATATACTTTGAGTTTGATGTATGTTAGGCTAGGTTAATTTGGAATATTTGTGATTAAATCTTCCTTGTGCTTATACTTATTAGTCACTCCATGTTTATGGCCATATGCATGTTGTGGTTGAATGACGTGAACTAAATCGTGACGATAGTGCGATTTAGGAATAGTCATTAGGTGATTGATTATTGCATGACCTTAGCTTGTATGCCTTACGACGATAGTGTGAGCGTATGTTAGCTAGGAAGGCTCTTAATCCCGATAGGTGATTAGAGAGTATTCTTGATATTGCCTTGTATGAGTCGCTTGGGTTACATGTAAACCTATTTTCCGATGCCTAACTTCGTTGAAATCAAAGCATGTTTGATCCTTCCCCCTAGTACCTATTTTAATTGTTGTTCTATCCCCTTTAGTCATTACTTTACCCACCACACTTCTTGATCGAATTAGATTAACATTAGGAGATAAATAGCGGTGCTTAATCGTTTCCCTGTGTTCGACCCTTAACTTGCCTCTATACTCTTTTAGTTGCATGTTTAGGACTACAAATATCATTTGATAGAGGTGTCTTAGTGACGACCTAAAATACCGCCTGTCAGTATTGATGAGCAAAAAGGCGCGCCCGATCGGGCGGGTGTATTTATTAGGAGACGATTAACGTCGTTTTAGTTTGTTTGAATTTAGGATTTGTACGGAGTATAAATACTCCTCCGTAAGACGATTTTGGGGGCTTCTTTTCTCTTTCTCTCTCTCTCTCTCTCTCTCTCTCTCTCTTTTTCCTCTCTCTCCCTTCCTCCTTCTTTTTACTCTTTCTTTACTCTCTTAATTGTTCTATTAGATTCTCTCCCTCTTAAACCTTTGTTCTTAATCCATTCTTAATTCCAGATTTGTTTGGTAACTATTTCTCTTCCCTTAATCTTAGTTGTTATTTCATTCCTTTAATTATGTCTTACTTTATTGATTTTATTAGTTTAGTTTCTATTATTTGTGAGTAGTTTTATTTCTAGGGTTTATGGGGATCCTTAAATTATATGAAGGGGTAATTTATTGTTGTTAATTATCAATTCTAGATTAATTTCCTATTGATTGATTTAATGCTCTGTGACTAGATTTGCGCAGATCTTTTATGCATGAGTTTAACAATATTGATTCGAGATTCGACAGATGAAATTGATGTTTAGGTCTAGTTTCAATAGGCAAATTAATTTATAAATGGTTAAGTCGAGATTCGAGAGATGAGATTTAATACCGGTAGATTAATTCTGTGATTGTAATACGTAGCGAAAGCCCTTTACGATCTGGTTAATTGATGCGGTGATGGTGGACTATTATTGATTTTTGGTATTGCATGATAATTTCTTATCGAATTGTTTTAACGCTTTACAATTATGGCTTGTAAAAGTATATCAATATTGAATTGATGAATCGAGCAGATGTTAATTTGATATTAAAGGCTATTTTCAATAGGAACTTAGATCTAGTAAATTGCGAGAGCCTGTTAGATATATGTTGTTTAATAAATTGCGAGAGCCTGTTAATCATGTTATTTATGCAATGTTAATGATTGATTATTATGTTTTACCCTGGAGTATTATTTATTGGTGAACCTATCCCCTAGATCCTTTTATATATTGTTTTCTCCTTATTCTCATTCTTCGTAGTTTAGTTTCATATTCAATTTATATATTGGTTACTTCATAATCTAGATTATATTAGTTAATTAGGAATAGAAAGACTTGTTTCCCTGTGGAGTTCGACCCTACTTCCCTATCTGCTTTAGTTAGAGGACTTAGGTATTTATTTTTGATTAGGGGATACAACTTTACCCTGTCAAAATTTGGCGTCGTTGCCAGGGAAACAGTTTTATTTTTATTTCTGATTATTTCTGTAGTTTAAGTTATTTCTTTTTGTCTCAGAGAACGTTAGTTCTCTGAGGCAATTCTCACATTTGCTTCTAGTTTTTTGTTTATGCCCAGGTGTTCCAGATCAGGGTACATCCCATTTGATCCTGAGATCGAACGTTCCTTCCTTAGACAGAAAAATCTCTACAAGCAAATCTTAGCGGATTCTGGTGATAATAACAATAATCACCGCGACCCTTTGACTGGTTCTAGCGATTCAGATGTATCATCAGACGCAGAATCAGTGATGGCGGTTCCAAAGAAGCTTACTGATTACTCACAACCCAAGCTTACAGATTTTCCGCATCTCACCCCTACTCTGGCTCTTGATAGGGTTCAATTCGAAATTAAACCTCAATTTATAACGATGATAGAGAGGAAGCAATTTAGTGGAGCCAAGGGTGAACACCAAAATCTTCACATTGCCGACTATTGTCAATATTGTAACACCATCAGGCAAGCCGGGGTCACTCAAGACCAAATCAGGGAGATTCTCTTTCCCTTCTCTTTAACTGGAAAAGCTAAATTGTGGTTTAATGGCTTAAATAGAACTGCACTTGGTATAACTGACTAGGAAACTCTTGTTTTGAATTTCTATAACAAGTATTATCCTGCAGAGACAACAGCCATACTACGGAGTGCGATTCAGAACTTTGCCTAAGAAGCCGATGAATCTTTATATGAGGCTTGGGAGAGGTTCAAGGATTTACAAAGAGACTGCCCCCACCATAATTTAGCACAATGGCAGTTAATCCAAGCCTTTTACAATGGCCTTGGAAATTCTTCTCGCATTATTTTAGATTCTGCAGCTAGTGGGAGATTTATGAATCCTGATGTTGAAGATGCTGGTCAGGTTATTGAAGACATGGCGATACACAATTCCCAATATGGGAATCCTAGAGGATTTGCTAACAAGGGGAAGCATAGTGTTGACTCTGTATCCTTTTTGCAAGCTCAGCTGACCTCTATTTGCCAAAAATTAGATAATCTTAGCACTGCCAATCTGGCTAATGTTTCTGCAATTAATAATAATTCTAATGAGGCTTTCAATGAAAATTGTGGTATTTTAGGTCATTGGGAACAAGATTGCAGGAGTTCCGTGGAGCAAGTTAATGCCTTTCAAGCTTATAGGCAAAATAACCCATACTCCAGCACCTACAATCCTGGGTATCGGAATCATCTGTACCTTTCCTACCGGAGTACTAATGTTCGGAATCCACCACCACAAGAACCATAGGCGCCACAACAACAACAGAAATATTACCATCCCAATGCTGGTTAGAAGAACCAACCACAACAACCCTCCTCATCTTCTGACCCTTCTATGGTGGAAATTAGAGCAATGTTGGTTAATATGCAAAAGCACATGGAGAGTAGAGATGCAACAATTGATCAAATTCTAGCACATAATAAAATTGTAGATAATCAAATTGCGCAACTCTCTGCTACTCTACAAGCCCGCCAACAGGGAGCTCTGTCGACACAGCCGACCAGGCCTACGGATCAAGCATTTGCAATTACTCTAAGGAGTGGTTCAAACTATGAAGGGCCCCCTATGCCCAGAGTTGATGAACCTGTTTTATTAAACAATGCTAATCTTGATTCCGTTAAACCAAACAATGTAGTTAATAGCCCTGCAGGGCTAAAGGATAATACTAACATATCTAATTCTACATTGCAGGGTACAACTCCAGAGAAGGTGGCTACTCCAGATAAGGGCAATAATGCCCCAAAGCCAATTATCAAACTTCCATTCCCCAACCGTCAATTGAAGACAAACTTGGATAAGCAGTTTGGTAAGTTCCTGGAGAAGGTAAAAGATTTAAAGGTAACAGTTCCCTTCACTGAATTAATCACACAAATTCCTTCGTATGCAAAATTTATGAAAGAAATATTGACAAGGAAAAGGTCTATTAGTGAGGTAGAGACAGTAGCTTTCACTGCAGAGTGTAGTGTCGTACTTCAAAATAAGTCTCCACCTAAATTAAAAGATCCGGGTAGTTTTTCTATCCCTTATCATATAGGCAATCTAATGATTGATAATGCATTGTGTGATTTAGGTGCTAGCGTTAGTGTCATGCCATTATCTGTGTGTTCCAAGTTGAATATGGGTAAATTAAAATCTACTAATATTACTCTACAAATGGCCGACCGTTCTTTTAAATACCCCTTAGGGGTTTTAGAGGATGTCCCCGTTAGAGTAGGTAAATTTTATATACCTGTTGATTTTGTTGTTCTTGATATGGCTGAGGATGTGCAAACCCCAATTATTTTGGGTAGACCATTCCTTAACACTGCAGGAGCAATCATAGATGTGAGAAGTGGTAAGTTAACACTATCAGTGGGGGATGATAAAATTGTTTTTAATCTGAATAATGCCCCTAAAAGCTCCATGACTGAGGAGAAATATTTCAGTGTTAATGTGGTTGAGAATTATTCTAACAAGCCCCAAGCTCTTGAAAAAGACCCCTTGGTGGCGGTATCTTGTGTTGCATCCCTTTCAGATGAGATAGACAAATGGAAGAAGGAAGTCGATGCAATAAAAAGAGCATTGTACACTGTTGGTCTTGGTTTCGAGGATGAAAAGGTGGAACCGATCAAGCAAGTTGTGCGATTTGAGCCTACGGTAAGTGTTCCGCCAGATCGAGTTGCAAGTGTTGAATGCAATGACAATTTAAAGCAACCCTCGATCAAAGAAGGATCTTTAGTGCATAGCATTGAAGATCTCCCAGTCCAAGTCAAGGAGGATCCACCAGATAAGGTGATTTGGCGTCCCACAGGGTATGTTAAGAAGCCGCGTCGTAGCCGAAACACCTCTAGATTGGGTGAGAAACCACCCGATCAAGCGTTAGGCCAAGGGTCCTAGTTATTATAATTGGTAAAAAGGTCGTGCGGGACCTAGATAAACTAGCGCTTTGCGGGAGGCAACCCGTTTTTTTAATGCTTTTTAGACTAGTTTTTCTTTTCTTTTTCTTACGAGAGGAGAGATGAGGGAATTTAATGAGTTTTATTCAGGTTTGAAGGAAAAGAGTTAGCCAAATTTTGAAGAAAATAAGCAAATACGAAAGCTGACAGTTAGTCTCGGGCCCGACCCGACCGGGCGAAGTCCGCCCGATCGGGCCCGAGACCTAAGTCGAAATGTTGAGCATTTTCACCCGACCGGGCGCGATAAGCGTCGTATACGGACAAAAATTGTCCGCCCGATCGGGCGAGAGCCTCGCCCGACTGTGGGCGCGAGAAGGAGCGAAATTTGGAGCGATAGATTGCCCGACCGGGCGAAGGACACCCGACCGGGCGCGAGAGTTGAAGGCAATACGGGCGATAGATCGCCCGATCGGGCGAAAGGCGCCCGACCGGGCGCGAGAACCTCCTCACATAAAAATTTTAGATCGCCCGACCGGGTGACCCACCGCTCGACCGGGCGCGAGGGGCGTCCGCGTGGTCTTCTTCTTTCTTCCTTCATTTTTTCTTTCCTCCATTACTTTTTCTCTCTAAAACTCGAATTCTCTCTACTTTCTCTCTAGGATTTCTCCTTCATTCCTTAACCAAATTCAAAACTTTTTACATATTTGTAATCCTCTCTTCATCCTCTACATTTCTATATAAAAATTCTCAGATTTTATTCATATAAATTTTCAAACCCATTTTCTACCATGGCTTCAAAGAGGGCTAGGTCCATTTTTGGTAGGAGCTCCAGTTCGAGGGAGGAATACGACCCAGATTTGCAACTTCCATATTGGACGACGATCTGTATTGCTAGTTGAGAGCAAAAGGAGCGGCTGGAACACTTAATCGGTCGTGAGGTAATTCTTCTCGGTGGTTACACCGCCCTACCTAGGAATCATTTGGTTTGTATGATTTTGTAAAACGATTTTTAAATGACATTAGCATGAAAAAAATTGTTGATATGCACTATCCTACATTCCGAGAACTTACTTGTGAATTCTTGTCTTCTTTACATGTTGTTAGTAGTAGAATTGGGCCAAATTTAATTTTTAGGTTGAATAATAGAAATATTAGTTTAACTTTTATAGAATTTTGTAAATTATTTGAATTAAATTCTGAACTATCTCACCAATGGCATGCGGACTATAAAATGGGTGACATATATCATGCTTTGACTGGTTTGCCTAATCCCGACCCCCAACATGCTAGTACCAAACCTATTCACCACCCTGTCCCAAAAATCTGGCAAAGATTTGCGGGTTTGTGTTTTTTAGGTAGGAACAAGCCCCACAATGCCCAATCTAACGAACTAGCTGTCATAGGACACTATGTGTATGGGTTCGGGAAATTGAACATAGGTAGGTTTATTGTTCACCATTTGAGTAGGCATGCCACGACCATCACTACTTCAAAAACCCCCATCCGTTTAGGAGGCCTTATCACTCAGATAGCAGTGAAAAAGGTCGTTTTTATAGTGGATGGACCCCACCAGCTGACCAACTGTGGACCAGATACCTATATGACTGCTAGGTATTTTGAGGAGTTGGGGTGGGTTCGATCGGATAGCGAGCAGACACCCTTTTGGTGTATTAGGACTGGGAGTGAGCAACCTTTACCCATCTTTCCCCTACCCAGTCCTGACTTGACCGCCTTTCCCCCAGGGCAACCATCTTACACTTATGATGTATTAATTGCCAACGCTAGAGGGGAGGCACCACCACCACCAGTTCCACCACCTCAGCCTCAGCCCAAGGTGGCATTCTATCCACCTCGTATGTCTCACTCCATCCCTCATGTTGACTCTGACCCAGTTTGGGACCTTCAGAGTATAGATCAGTCCTTAGGGCGTATTTAGCATTCCCATACTGACCTTAGGAGGATGGTTGGCTCCATATACCATAGGTTAGGGTACCTAGAAAGGAACTAGGGTAGAGCTCTCTACCCTATGTATGATGATTATGCTCGTCGGGAAAACATTCCCGATGACGCTATTCACCCTGACTGGTTTCAGCCTCCACCCCAGGGATACGATAGGGACCCCACTGCCTATGGTATTTACACTGACTATTCTTCCTTCCATGGGTACGACCAGGACATTCCTTTCGGGGGACCGGCGGGGGGGGGGGGGGGAGTTTTTATGCTAATTATTTTGGTGGTAGTTCTTCTGGTGCAGGTGGTGCAGGTGGCAGTGGAGGTGCAGGTTTCGGCTCCATGGATGAGGATGATCAGGACTAGCTATGCTGGGATAGTTCCCTCTTTTCTTTTATTTTTGGTGTGTTTTCTTAGGTTAGATTTCTTGCTTTCTAGGTTAGTTTTATTGCTTTCTTATATATGAAAAAACAAAAAAAAATAAAAAAAAAAAATCCAAAAATACGTTCCAATGAATTGTAAATTATGTTTCCCTGTGCCCCTTACTTAAGAAAATTGTTTTGATTCCTGGTATTTGACGATAAGCATTGTGGAGTAGTTAATCATGATTTGATGTTTGATTGCCTTGAAACCTTAACATGCGTCAATTTTGTCCAACTACTTGTGAATATAGTGCTTGACTAGTTGATTTGGTTAGGAATGTGTGATAGTTCCATAGTTCCTGGTATGTCAATGAATTTGAGTATTGGTTTGCAACTATTAGTAATATTTATATGATTCATTATTATGCACATTGTGGAGGACGAAGGCATTTGTTCTTTTAGGTACCCTCTAGATGATTGTAGATACATTTGTTCCCTTCTTGATACCCATGTTGTTGCCTTGACCTTTTGTTGTTTTATCAGCCATATTACAAGCCTATTTTGCCCCATTGGTTACTAGTCCAAAGCTTGGCTTGGGGGAGCTATTAGTGAGTGAGGTGAGGGAGGTTGTAGTGTGCTTATTATTTGCACAATTTGGGTGGGCTTTTGAGAAGTTGTTTTGCTGTTGATCATGTTTATTTTTGATTAGTTTGAGAGTTATATTTTCTTGAAAAAATAAAGCATGATGTTATGAAAAAAAGAGAAGTTTAAGAAAAAAATGTAAAAAAATAAGTGAACTTTAAAAGAAAAGAAAAGTATTCTATGTTCAAATGTTCCAGTTGGAGGTTGATCAGAAGAAAAATAATAGAGCTTCAATGAAAAATTCAAGTTTGGAAAATAAAGTTTGTTTATTCACTCTACTTTTTCATTATTATATTTTTATGAGTGAAATTGTAAGTGTTGGGATTATTTATTATGATTGGAGTATACTTGGTTAATGTTAGAGTTGGTTATGTAGGAGATGTTGATCATTATTTATTTTGATCATGGGCATTTTTAGGATTTGCTCCCTTAAGCATAGCTTTTCTCTCACTTGTCCCCAAATGATTCCTACCCTTTACCCTAGCCTTACATTACAAGCTTTAAAGACCTTCCGGCCTTTGTGCTTAGAATTGTATGAATGTGAAAGTGTTGTTTATCAATGCAAGTTATGATTTGACATATTTCGAGTCGACTAGTAGGTTGAGCGTTCATTGTTTTATACACACAAGAGTGTGAGTTGGGAGGGCATTGTTCACATAAAGGGGTTGGATGGAGAGCGATCGAGTACATCTTTTACTGGCCACAAAAATGAGAGTTGAGTGTGTGAGAACTAGTCTTGAATTCTATATGCTCTTGTGGTTTGCTCTGTTTGACAATTGTTAGGGAAGATTGGTAATTAGATGGATTTGATTGGTTGATTTGGAAGCATGTTTATTTGATTTACCCTGGATCGTTTGTGCTTGGTTTTTACTTTTTGGGGTGAAGCATATTTATTGATTCATTGACGAGATCTTTGCTTAGGGACAAGCAAAAGTTTGGCTTGGGGGAGTTTGATGTGTCTATTTTATATAGTATTTTACCCCGTCCTTTGGTCATAATTGGTAGTGTTTTTGGCTCTTTAGAGCCACTTTTATTACTAATTGGTGTTTTCTAGTGTTTTAGTAGATTTGGTTGACTTTTGCAGGGATTTATGATTTTGGAGTATTTTCCCGAGATATTTTGGAGCAATCACGAGCATTGGAGAAGCACGACCAGATTCTATAGCCCAGGGCTGGTTAGAGCCATCGAACCGGTGATTAAGGGCTCGGTATAGGAAATACCGGGGCGTTTGGACCAAGCATTCAAGACCGGAAGAGGAAACCAAGATTGGCCCGAAGAATTGGGGCCCAATCGTAGTCTAAATAGTGGCCCAAGTGAGCCGCCCAGAGGCGCGCCCGGCCGGGCGGGAGAAGCTAAGGCTGGCGCCCGGTGACACGCCCAACCGGGCGCGAGATTAGTATTGATGAGCAAAAAGGCGCTCCCGATCGGGCCGTGCCTCGCCCGATCGGGCGCGTGCATTTATTTGGAGACGATTAATGTCGTTTTAGTTTGTTTTAGGATTTGTACGGAGTATAAATACTCCTCCGTAAGACGATTTTGGGGGCTTCTTCTCTCTCTCCTTTCCTCCTTCTTTTTACTCTTTCTTTACTCTCTTAATTGTTCTCTTAGATTCTCTCCCTCTTAAACCTTTGTTCTTAATCCATTCTTCATTCTAGATTTGTTTGGTTACTATTTCTCTTCCCTTAATCTTAGTTGTTATTTCATTCCTTTAATTATGTCTTACTTTATTGCTTTTATTAGTTTAGTTTCTATTATGTGTGAGTATTTTTATTTCTAGGGTTTATGGGGATCCTTAAATAATATGAAGGGGTAATTTATTGTTGTTAATTATCAATGCTAGATTAATTTCCTATTGATTGATTTAATGCTCTGTGACTAGAATTGCACATATCTTTTATGCATGAGTTTAACAATATTGATTCGAGATTCGACTGATGAGAATTGATATTTAGGTCTAGTTTCAACAGGAATATTAATTTATAAATGGTTAAGTCGAGATTTTAGAGATGAGATTTAATACCGGTAGATTAATTCTGTGATTCTAATACGTAGCGAAAGCCCTTTACGATCTAGTTAATTGATGCGTTGATGATGGACTATTATTAATTTTTGGTATTGCATGATAAGTTCTTATTGAATTGTTTTAACGCTTTACAATTATGGCTTGTAAAAGTATAGCAATATTGAATTGATGAATCGAGCATATGTTAATTTGATATTAAAGGCTATTTTCAATAAGAACTTAGATCTAGTAAATTGCAAGAGCCTGTTAGATCTATGTTGTTTTATAAACTGCGAGAGCCTGTTAATCATGTTATTTATGCAATGTCAATGATTGATTATTATGTTTTACCCTGGATTATTATTTATTGGTGAACCTATCCCCTAGATCCTTATATATATTGTTTTCTCCTTATTCTCATTCTTCGTAGTTTAGTTTCATATTCAACTTATGTATTGGTTACTTCATAATCTAGATTATATTAGTTAATTAGGAATAGAAAGACTTGTTTCCCTATGGAGTTTGACCCTACTTCCCTATCTGCTTTAGTTAGAGGACTTAGGTATTTATTTTTTATTAGGGGATACGACTTTACCCTATCAATAAGAGACGCAATCTGAGACGTATTCATATCAAATATATTTTCATATCAAAGACATTGGAACACTTGCCCTTTTTGTACACTTTTATTTATTTTTATTTATTTTGATCTTTTGAAGTCACTCAAGCATTTTATAAAATTGAAAATTGCATAAGTTGCACACCATCCCATCTCAAGGTTAGGTAGATATGGGTTGAAAAAATGAAAGGTCTATCATTAGACGAGGCTCAAAGTGGTTTATGAAGAAAGGATTGTATATTAGAAAGGTGAAAAGTAATATGATGTGGCTACAAGGGGTGCCTCAAATCATTGGTATACCTTGTGCTTAGTTTGACATGGATATAATTTTTTTTTTGTTTTTTTTAATGCAATGTAATGAAATGATCATATGCAATGTAATTAATCTAAGGGAGAAGAAAGGTGCCTATGCTAGACTTATTGGAGAAAGGAAAAAATTGAAAAAGAAATAGAAAAAAAGATCATGAAATCTTGTCGTTGAAGTTCGCCTCTTGTGTTGTGTCGTTTGCTCTTTTATCATCCAGTCTTCTCGCTAGCTAGAGGCAATGGGATCTTATTTGCCTCTATGAGATCTTGAACGAGGTTTTGAAACCTGTAGCATTCATCAGTGGTATGACCGTTTCCTCCATGGTACTTGCAATAGGAGTTTGGATTCCATCTCGAAGATCGATTTTCTGGCGTTGGATCCTCGGTAGGGCCAATAGGTTTGATTAATCCTCGATCGTAAAGACGGTCGAAAGCAGCATCGTAGGTCATTCCAATAGGTGTGAACTCTCGCCTGGGTTTCCTTTTAGATCGTTGATTGTCCATGGCTAAGATACCATTATAGTCAAAGGTACTAACATTATTACTGGAGTGGGCGTTTTCGGAAGAAGAAGGATTGTCGTTCTTCTTTCCTTTCCAGCCACTGTGGTTACTATTGTTAGTAGCTTTTTGCTTTGCGAGGTCGTCTTCGATCTCGATACCTATGTCATAGATGGCTCTGAAAGTATTCAAGTTGTGTTGATATTTTAAGTGCTTTGAATACTTTTCTTGGAGATTCTTGATAAACATCCTCACAGATTCTTTTTCGATAGGAGCCTTGACCATATTAGCAGAAGTTTCCCTCCATTTGTTGTAGAAAGAAGTGAACCCTTCGTTTTCTTTTTGTTTTAACATATCAAGTTGTCTATGGTCTGTTTCGTCTTGGATATTGCACTTATATCTATCTATGAAAGTGTTTGCTATGGACTCCCAGGTGGAGGTTTTTTTCTTTCTCGAGAGAAAAGAACCATTGCTGGCAAACGGTCTCAAGAGATAGTGAGAATAGAGAGGGGAAAACCTTCTTTTCGATACCCTTAATGTTCATTATAGTTTCGAAAGATCTTAGATGGAAGTAAGGGTTATTTGTTGCCTTGAATTTAGGGATGTCAGTGGCATTGAAATTATGCGGAAGAAGTTCCTTGTCCAGCGAGACCCCTTGTGAACTCATGCCCTGAAATTTATAGTCACTAGATAGCTTTCTCAAACTTTCTTGCATGAGGGTCATTTGTTGTTGCTTCACAGGCTCATCAATTTTGAGGGTTAAAGCCTTTAACACCTCAGTAAACTCATTCAATTGATTCCTAAAATGATTGACTTCTTGACTTGCCATTATTTTTTTTGCCTTTCTCTTTTGACGAATCGGTTTATCAAAAAGTGAGACTTGAATAAAGAGGTTGTCCTTGATTAATCGCCCTTCTCTCCTCGACCAAGTACTGTGGAAAAGGAATTTGGGGATATTTATTGTTAATTATTTGACTCAAACTTTATTCAACATGCAATGGATGGAGGAATTGAAGAAAGATTGGAATAGAATGTGAAGCAAAATGATGTAGATGGAGGTATATGAAGAATTAGGAATAGAATGTACCCCAACTCAAATGACGGAAAAGACCGACTCATGCATGAACCTAAGACATGGTCATGGTGACATATACTCAAAGTGTGTGCTAAGACTAGTGAGTGTAGGTGGTACGATAAGACTCGTGTCATGACCATGTGGCTAGACTATGTGACTTAGTGTCTAGACTAAATTAATGACTTAACAAGGTACTACTAACAGCAAAAATTAATCGAATTAATTAGCAAACTGGTTAATTAGACACTAGGTGATGACTCGACCAATAATCCGAACTGTCGGCAAAACGACAGGACTGGCGCCGCACTGTGTAGTGTAGCGCTAGACGACAGAGTTGTTGCCAGGCGCCACACTCCACAGAGTGGCGCTACAGCCCAGACTTTGGCGCCAATGCTGGAGCTTCAATCTGGAACTGGTTTCGGTGTTATTAATCAACAGGGGTATGCCTAAAGTCGTACTAGGTCAATTCTGATTAAAATATTAGACTTTATTTACTCAAATTAATTAATCAATTAATTAATTAGGCAAAGTTCTTTGAGTCATTAATTTTTTAACTCTCAACACAAGTCAAACAAACGGTTAAGAAAACATATATATGCACAACACATAATGCACAATTAGTCAAGTAGGCACAATATGATGCAATGAGTTTGCAATTTAACCATGGCTCTAGTTCTCTAAAGTTCGGGATATGGTTTAGTCAATAGAGGGTCCATGGTTAATTGTCCAGATGCGCCGCGCGGAAGCCTAACCGTGAAGGGTTGGCGCGAGTAGATGGGACACTGCGAGTTTTAGAAAAACTTGCTACCATGGTTTGGTGAATTCAACATTCTCGGATGTACCCTTTGTTGCTCAGAGCGTTCAATCAGGTAGATGGAGCATGAATTCCCAGAGGGTTATGTCCATATGTAGAACACATATGGGTTTCAGAAAAGGGAAAAAAACTCAATCAGGAAGTAGGATCGAGCAAACAATACAAAAAACTGGTCAAAATTAGAACGCATATTTCTGGCTCGGTATTGGAAGAATTTGACGCCAGCAAATAGAGGCTGGCGCCAGGATTTAGCTGTAGCGCCTAGCGACAAAGCTGTCGTCTGGCGCTATAGTTAAATGCCTGGCGCCAGCTTCTGTTCGCTGACGCTAATTCCTACATGCCTCAGCAGCTTTCTGTGCTCGATAAAATTTTCCAGTTTCGCGCAGTATTATTTCGGTCCTAGTTGTGAAAGATATTTCTCAAACTTCCTACCTGTAAAATCCTATGTTTTAACTCATTACGGATGGTCTTTCCAATGAGATTTTTTTTATGCATATGACAATAATGTTAATCAAAATTACGCACATGAAATACATAGAACGTTTCGAGTCTCATCCAGTCATTCTAAATCATTGCCGAAACAAATTCAGGAATTAAAATAGAAATCCTCCCCAGTGGAGTCGCCAAAAACTGTAGGGAATATTTCAAGCGTTAATCCCCTAGATTGAACTCCACTGTGATCATACACTAAAGTACGGTGGCGTCCAAAGGGAAAGAAAATAGAGCAAAAGAGTCGCCAACAAGTTTTTTTAGGAACTTGTAAACCGTTCACGAGGTGAAGGTTACACCCCTTAACGATCCAAGAGATCGTCAACTCCATAAGGTCTTGAACCAAATAGGATTCGGGGATGAAGGTACAAATCCAACCTAAAAGAGATTGAACTAACCCTAATAATAGGCCTCTACTTTATTCTGATCGTATTCATGTGCACTTTCTGACTAACATGCAATCAATAGGATTAACCCTAAACCTGTTTATCTATGTTGGTTGAATATTAATGCACAAATAAATATATGATTGGCGATCACTTGAATTATAATTAAATTAACCCTAAACAAGATTATTAATTATCTTATTAAGCGTGATTACAAGTATAAATTCTCTTTAAACATGCATAAAAGGTGTGATCAAGCAATAACAATGAATATCAAGCAACATAATAAATCATAACAATAATCATTAAAATAATCATGATCATAAATTATAACAATTATAATCATAATTAACATAATCATGTTAAAGCATAATAATAATAGCAAGATCCTAGGCATGATACTAAAAAGATTTATAACAAACCCTAGCATGTCACTAAGCAATAAAAATCAAATATTTAGCCCTAACATGATACTAGCATTAATATTAGGAAGAGAATAGGAAGCATCGCATGAATCACAATTGTCATATTTGATAATAGAAATTATAATTGTTACGCTAAACATGATACTAGGAAAATCAAAACACCCTAATAACAACCTAAGCATGATTTCTATATCATAATAACAATAAATCAATTAAAGAACTTACTTGGATGCCTCATACCTCTTTCTAATAACAAAATACACATGTTAGTAACTTCAAGGAAAATAATAATTAAAACAATTAAATTAAATAATTGAAATAAAGATTTAGGACCAAACCATCAGAAATTAAAACCTTTCATGTCTAGGGCAAAGGCAACTTAGAATATGGCTAGGTGTATCTAGGTCTTGTGAGTGCGGAATTTTGTATTTGAGAAAAGGCTAGTTTAGAAAGAGAGAGAGAAGAATAATCAAGAATTTCTTGATGAGAGTTGGTGAATGAAAACGGAGTTTTAGAAGGCTATTTATAGGGAAAATCAGCCAAAAAGATAAAAAATCGAAACAGAATTCTGACACGCAAAAACGAGGTTAGCGCCAAGCGCTGACATTAGCGCCAGGCTCTAACGCTAGCGTCAGGCGCCAAGCTTAGCGTCCGGCGCTAATGCTGGCGTTTGGCGCTAATTAAATTATTGACGCGTTTTCTAAAATGAGATAGAAATTAACCGTATAGGAGGATAAAAATCGTATTTTCCTCAAAAACATTCTTTTATTCTGATTAAAACTCTAAAAAGTCAACAAAAATCAATTTATCAATGCTAATTGAATTAGGAATGAAAAGAACTTTATAGAAGAATATAGAAGACTAAAACCATTCCTAATTGCATTAGGAATGATAAATCTATATTAGGCCCTCCCCTAGATCATTGGGTCGCACATAAGGCTCAAATCGGGCCCAATTTAGTAATTTTGCCATAACTTCCTTAATATTCATCGAAATTGGCCTTATAATATATCGATGGAAATATCTTTTCAAGCCCTATCCAACTACACTATTATTGGACCCATATCATGGACCAACCAAAATGGATTGGCTGTTTTCTTAAAATAGGTTTTCAAAAACAAAGAGAGAAGAAAGGAAATTAAAACTATTCGCAACATTAAACTTTCCACACTTTCACTTCATTCGATTATGATTCGACGTGAAAGGTACTCATCACCGGGTTTGGTTTTGGGGAGGCAAAAATGGGTGTCTACAGCAGGGTAGCCTAAATATGACAAAATAATCACATACTACACAATTTAGCTCCATTCAAGTACTCTCAAACTAAGTAGTACATGAGACCAAGAAATTTCCATATAATTCATGAAATAAAAATCTTCAATTTAGAAATTAAACAACAATATGGCTAATTATACTCACAAAATCAATGGTAAGAGTAAGTAAATCATACCCAATTACACTAAAAGAAAGTAAAAATTTAAGAACCATTGGGATGGAAATTTTTGGATCTCGTTAACAATGGAGGAAAGATGCAAATTTGTGATGAAATAAGGTGTAAATTGATGTGAATTTTCAAGAAATTAGTGAAGAAGATGTGAGGAATTGAGGTAGATAGAGGGGGGTTAGGGTTTGAGTGAGAACAGAAGTGAGGAAATGAAAGGAAAAAGGGGAAAATCGGGTATTAAGCCCCGATTTTTTGGCAGATACAAAGGGAGCGGGCGCTCCACCTGATACGGAGCGGGCGCTCCATATGAATGGAGCGTGCGCTCCATATGAATGGAGCGTGCGCTCATCTCCTTTGGAACGACCGCTCCTCTCCACAGATTTGAGGAGTAAAATCAGCTCTTTTTCTTTCACTTAGTCGTATTTCTCAATTCAACTTCCACCCTACAGAAGCAAACAACACAAAATTCATATAATCAAAATCCAAATTAATCCAAACCATCAAAACACAAAGTTAAAAGAAAAAGAAACTCGAGTTGCCTCTCGAGAAGCACTTCTTTATAAGGTCACTAGCTTGACCATGAGAAAAGTTTCTTCAAGGAGGGGGCTTGGGATTCAAAGGATCAAGCCTTAAACAATTAATGAGACCAACTTCTTCCTTGCAAAAATAGAGCTTCAATTGATGACCATTAACCATAAACTTGTTACCGTTCACATCTAATTCAAAAGAACCATAGGGAGTAGTCTTTGATACCACAAAAGGCCCCAACCATTTAGACTTGAGTTTTCCCGGAAACAAACAAAGCCTTGAGTTGAAAAGCAACACCTTATCTCCAGCCTTACAGCTCTTGCTTCTTATATGTTGGTCGTGCCACTTTTTGGTCTTCTCCTGGTGAAGCCTTGAGTCAAGCTCCTCAAGCTAATTGAGCTTGAGCAATCTCTTTTCACCGGCCAACGACATATTCATGTTTAGCTCCTAAATAGCCCACCAAACTTTATATTCTAATGCCACCGACAAATGACAAGTGTTTGGGGTAAAAATACCCTAAACACGTTGCCCAATGGCCTAGTGACACGTGGCATCCAGCCGTTGGTCAGCAGGGCTCCAATCCTCTGCTGACACGTGTCCTCTAAACCCTAAAAGGGAAACCATCCCTTCCCCACTATAAATAGTGGAAGGACCCTCATTAATGGGGGGCTGGAACATTTGTTGTTCACATTGAATACTCCTCAAAAAGAAAAACACTTACCCCGAGCAATATTAATTGCAGAATTCTCCCATTACGCGAGAAGTAACTTCTACATTATGTGCATTCTACCTCCCGTATCTTTACTAACTTGATCGTCGGAGGCGGAGCTCCTACCCCCAGGAGTCTTCGTGATTTTGCAGGCACAGGCGTCGAAGGGCATTCTTGGAATTGTAACTCTCCCGCAGGACACATAAAAAAACCCCGAAACATTTGGCGCCGTCTGTGGGGAGAGTACTTCTAAGATGACTTCTGATACTATGTCACCGAATCAGGGCAAACGGCCTGTGGTCGAGCCTGAGGTCCAGACGGACCATGAAAGTGGAGACGAAATTGAAACATATGTGGCCCCAGATGGGTCTTTCTGAACGAAGCACCCTCGTGCTAAAGATAGAAGAGAACGGGAAATCAGCCAAGCTGCTCCCAGCAACCCAGCCGGGCAACCGGCTGGAATTGCCCGAACGGTGGAGGGCTCAGCCCCCGTTACAAGAAACGAACTCATGTCTTTCATGAATAGTTTCAAGGGTGAGATCAAGAGCCTCATCCGGTCAGCTACTCCAAAGAAGGGTCAGCCGGCCAAGAAGCCTTCTGGAAAGAAGGCGGTCAAAGAACGAGTTCCTACCCCTCATCCCAAGCCAAAGGAGGGGGAGGGCTTAAGGTTTGATCCAAGCAGACTCCGTTTTCCTCAAGGGGAGCTGCGAAAGGCCATCCGACACGTACAGCCGGATGGCTCCAAGAAAACATTCTCAGACGCCCGCACATTTCTCCAAGAGAAGCGAGGTCAGGCGTCTGCGTCGGCCTCAACGTCTACCTTCCCGGACAGTTTCCATGACGTCTCACAAAGGCGTACGGGAACGAACCTTGGGAGCCAGACGGGCGAAGCTTCTGCCCGGTCTGGACCCAAAGTGATCCAGCCTGGCCTATTCGGCACACCGAATGGATTGGGTGGATCCCCTTTTATGTCACCGGGTCTTTTCGGTGGGCAAGCGCAGCAGCCGTTCCAACCCACGGACTGGCAGCTGCGCCTGCTAAATTTGGGGGAACAGCCAACGGCGTTCTCACCAGAGATAACCCAGGCGGCACAGCCGCCTAAGATCAAGAATGTTTTGGTGGGGGCCTATGACGGCACCACCAACCCAGAAGACCATCTAATGGCCTACTCTAACCTCATGTACCTCCAGGGGTTAGATGATGCCGTTTGGTGTCGATGCTTCCCAGCTACCCTCAAGGGCATAGCCCAGCGGTGGTTTGGTAACCTACCAGCCGGTTGCATCAACAGCTTTCGAACTTTGGCGTACTTGTTTACGTCAAATTTCTCAATGAATATTCCTGCCAAAAAGACTAGCCTCGACCTAGGGGCAATACAGCAGGGTGAGCGGGAGGGCCTCCGGTCATACGTCAGACGGTTCAATCTGATGAGAATTCAGATTCCAGGACTATCAGACGAAGTGGCCTATACAGACTTCTTTCGAGGTCTGAAGGATGGGTCGACCTTCAAGTTTGACCTCGTCCGGAAGAGGGTTGCTACCCTCCAAGAGGCGTTAATTGAAGCTGAAGCCTATATACAGGCGACGGAGCTTTGTGCTGTCAAGCAGCCGTCAGATTATGAAAAGTCTGACAAAAAAGAGAGCCGGCAACAGCATCAGCCGGCAAGAAAGGAAGAAAAGAGAAAAGGGGTCTGGGCAGCTGACCGATCAGGACAGCCGGCCTAGAAGATCAGGCGGAAGTCAGAACCGTATGCTCCCAAATACGAGTTCGCAAAAGATTGCTCCACCATCCTCCTGGAAATCAAAGAACGGATGTCTCTCGACAAACCGGCTGAAATGAAAAGCCCCGTGAATAAACGGGACAAGAGCAAGTATTGCCAATACCACGAGGATGTCGGCCACGACACCGATGGCTGTTATAGCCTCAGGCGGCTATTGGACCGTCTGGCAGATGAGGGGGCCCTAAAATCCTACCTACCCAAGGCTAAGGGTAATACCCAGGCCAAGAAAGGGCAGGCGGCAAAAACCGGGCCAGCAAACTCCGAGACGGATGAAGAAACCATCTTCACAATAGCAGGCGGTTTTGCCGGAGGGGGTCCTACCATCCGGGGCACCAAAGACAACATCAGGAAGCTGGTCAACTCAGTGGATGAGGGCCAGGCGTCGAAAGACATCTTTCCTGAGGTCCTTATTTCTGAAAAGGACCGGGGCAAGGTCAGGCGGCCTCATGATGACCCCATCGTCATCGAATGCAAGGTTGCCAACCAGAAGGTTGGCCGAATCCTAATAGACACCCGGAGCTCGTCTGACCTAATCAGTTATCAGTGCTTGACCAAGCTCAAGTACACATCCGGTAACATGCACCAGGCTCCTCACCCACTAGTCGGTTTTGGGGGTGGAGTAGTGCATCCGGTCGGAAGCATAGATCTTCCGAGTCGGCTGGGTGAAAAGGGGCAAGGACGCCACATGATAGTCAAGTTTTTAGTTGTGGAGGAGCTGTCCGCCTACAACATGATATTTGGCCGTCCTACCCTCAACGCATCTAAGGCTGTCATCATCCCGTCCCTCATGTTGGTCAAATTTCAAAAGGATGATGGTACAGTCGGTGCCCTAAGCGGGGACCAGAAGACGGCAAGAGAGTGCTATCTCTCTGACGTCAAGACAACTATGGGTGCAGCCGGCCAGGGCGAGCCCATAGATATTGATAACTGCAACCCAGCAGACCCGGCTCCAAGGGCAGCCGGTATGAAAAGAAAGGCGGACCAACTGGCACCCGTCAAAAAGGAGAAATAGCAATCACTAGCCGGGGAAAGGTCAGATGACCAACGACCTCAGCCGGCTGGTGACTGCCTTGATGTCATCCTAGATGACAGCCGTCCTGAAAGAACAGTCAAGGTCGGGACGGTAGCCTTCGAACGGTTGGGAGAAGGCTTGCTCCAGGTACTGAAGGAATTCAAAGACATCTTTGCCTTTGAAGTGGAAGAGATGCCAGGCGTCAGCCCGGATCTTGCTGTCCACAAGCTAGCCGTAGATCCCAAAAAGCAGCCGGTTAGGCAGAAAAAGAGGGATCATGGTGGAGAAAGATCTCAAGCGGCAGCGGCTGAGGTCAAAAAGCTGTTGGATGCTGGGTTCATTAGGCAATGCTACTACCCGGATTGGGTGGCAAATGTTGTTCTAGTAAAGAAGCCGAACGGTACTTGGCGGATGTGTGTGGATTACACAGATCTGAACAAAGCATGCCCAAAAGATAGCTACCCGCTTCCAAAGATTGACAGCCTAGTCGACTCAACAGCCGACCATGCGTTAATGAGCTTTATGGATGCTTATTCCGGCTTCCATCAAAAACCTCTCTGGAAGAAAGATCAGGAGAAGACGGCTTTTGTCACTGATCAGGGGTTATTCTGCTATACGGTGATGTCGTTTGGGTTGAAGAATGCACCGGCTACATTCCAGCGCATGATAAACACCGTTTTTATCAACCAGATTGGCAGGATTGTAGAGGCGTATATCGATGACATGATAGTCAAATCCAAGCTACAGACGGATCACCTAGCAGACCTGCGAGAAACCTTCACCACACTCAGGCGGCACCGGGTCATGCTTAACCCAAAGAAATGCGTATTTGGTGTTGAGTCTGGGAAGTTTCTCGGATTCTTGATTGACCAAAGAGGCATCAAAGCTAATCCGGAAAAAATACAGGCGGTAATTGACATGAAGTCTCCCCGCACTGTAAAAGAGGTCCAGAAGTTGACCGGTTGTCTGGCGGCATTGGGGAGGTTCCTCAGCCGGTCAGGTGACAAGTGCCTCTATTTCTTCCAGGCAATCAGGAAGAGGTCAAGGTTTGAATGGGGTGAAGAAGCAGAGGCTTAAGCAGCACTTGCATTCTTTGCCAAGGCTAGTGAGCCCCCTACCCCGGGAGGTTCTGTACATGTACCTAGCCGTCTCTGATCACGCCCTTAGTGCCGTTCTCCTCGCTGAGAGAGACGGCATTCAGCTGACGGTGTACTTCATCAGCCATGTCTTTAAAAATGCTGAGCTCCGGTACCCCATGATCGAAAAATTTGGGTTGGCCTTATTCGTAGCAGTCAAGCGGTTGAAGCCTTATTTTTTCGCACATCCGGTTGTGGTATACACAGATCAGCCGCTCAAGCGTACGATGACTGCTATAGAGTCATCCGGTAGAATGATCAAGTGGGCTGTTGAAATACAAGGCCTTGAGATAACTTTTGAACCCAGGCGGGCAGTGAAAGGTCAAGCGTTTGCCGACTTTATTGTCGAGATGACTAGGCCGGTGCACCCGGAAAACCCTGATCAGGTCTGGAAGTTATTTGTAGATGGCAGCTCTACGGTGAACGGCTGTGGTGCAGGTGTTATCTGTCATTCCCCGGAAGGGGATAAGTTTGAATATGCACTACGGTTTAAGTTCCAAGCCTCCAACAATGAGGCAGAGTATGAAGCCCTGCTAGCCGGATTGCGCATGTGTAAGGCAGCCGGTGCAAGAAAGGTCGACGCCTGCTCAGATTCACAGTTGATCGTTAGCCAATACCTTGGTGACTACGAAGCCACCCATCAGGCTATGATCAAATATTTGCAGGCGGTCAAAGAGGAGGCTGGGTCCTTCGATGAATTTCATCTGCGACAGGTGCCCCGGTCTGAAAACAATCAGGCGGATGCCCTCTCAAAGTTGGCATCATCAGCCTCCGGTGATGCTCCTAGGACGGTCTTTTGGGAAGTCATTGAAAAACGAAGTATTCAGAATGATCCCATTGGAGTCTTGGACAGAACTGCTACCTGGATGGATCTCATCCGGTCCTTTTTGACGGATGGTACCTTGCCGGATGACCCTTCAGAAGCATCAGCGCTCAAGAAGCGTGCTTCAAGTTTTGTTATGCATCAAGGGGAACTCCTCCGGAAGGGATACCTGCAGCCGTTTTTGAAATGTGTAACCCCGGATAGGGGGAGAGAAGTTTTGGAAGATCTGCACGCGGGGTTTTGTGCCTCGCATATTGGCGGCAGGTCCCTGGCCAAAAGAACCAGACGGCAAGGGTACTTCTGGCCCACTCTTGAAGCGGATGCCATGGATCTAGTAAAGAGATGCGACAAGTGCCAAAAATTCGCTAAGTTGATACATCAACCGGCAACAGAACTCACGGCAATCCATAGTCCGGTTCCGTTTGCTAAATGGGGCATGGACATTTTGGGACCTTATACGCCTGCATCAGGCGGCCGCCGCTACATTCTTGTAGCAGTAGACTACTTCACCAAATGGGTTGAGGCAGAGGCGGTAAAAGGGATTAAAACGAAAGACGTGATTTCTTTCATCTGGAGAAACGTCATCACCCGGTTCGGGGTTCCAATGTCCATGGTTTTCGACAACGGACCGCAGTTCGAAACGCCTGTCCTGAAGACCTGGTTGGGAGACCAAGGAATTTCCCATTATTTTGCATCCGTTGGCCGTCCTCAGGCAAACGGTCAAGTTGAGGCTTTTAACAAGTTGATCTCAGACGGGATAAAGAAGAAAGTAGAAAGAGCCGGTGGACTATGGGCAGAGGAATTACCTCATGTCCTTTGGGCTATCCGGACAACCGAAAAGGGGGCAACCGGTGAGACCCCATTTCTCATGACATACGGCACTGAAGCAGTTCTTCCCATTGAACATTATGAGCCTACTCTACGCATTATGTTATATGATGAGGAGGCTAACTGGGAAGCCATGCGGTTGGCATTAGACGCTCTTCCAGAGCGAAGGGGGAATGCTGCCTTGCGTCATGAGATCTACCGTCTGCGTATGACTAGAGCCTACAACAAGCGGGTTCGTAAAAGACCTTTGAAAGAAGGAGATTTTGTGCTTCGCAAAATGGAGGCAACCGGTAGGGCCAATGAACAAGGCAAATTAACCCCAAATTGGGAGGGACCCTACCGGATCTTTGAAGAAGTACGAGACGGCACTTACCGCCTGGAAACTCCAGACGGAAGAAAGTTGCCTAGAACTTGGAATGTAGATAACCTCAAAAAATACTACTTCTAAGTATTGTACATCTTTTGAAAATTTTCAAATGATTAATGAGAATTACATTCAATTTTGTATACAACCACCATGTCTTGTGCCTACCACAAGCGGCACCAGTAACTAATTTTTTCATCCGGTGACACCCATACGGGTGAATTCATCGAAGAGAACATCTCCCATTTGGGTGGTAAATTGTTCTAAGCGATCACACAGGCGGACAAATCCGCCTGACGATCCTTCGCACCAAAAAAGGGCAGGCTAGCAACCCCAAACTTGCAGCCGGCTCACTTTTTGGAAGGACAGCCGGTACTCAATACCGCCGCCTGACTCTCTAAGAGCAGGCCTAAAAACATTTGGTCTAGGCCATAATTCATTCACCGGTGAATGGACATCCTAATCTGGCGTGATTCTTTTGCGAAGTCCCGACCGGTAATTCAGTATAAACCGACTGGCTCCCGAATCTAATGTTTGCACTTAGTGTATATTCGAGCTATATCATATGGATAGTCGCCTGGCTTGCAAAGACCCAGACCGCTATCCAGGGGCAATTACCCAGACGCCATCCGGTTTGGTTTTGGGTCGAAATTTCTTCGCCTAGTTTGCGAAGACCCAGACGGCAGTGTTACCGGTGGGGTCTTCTTGGCAACCCTTGCAAATTTCTTCGCCTAGTTTGCGAAGACCCAGACAGCAGTGTTACCGGTGGGGTCTTCTTGGCAACCCTAGTAAATTTCTTCGCCTAGTTTGCGAAGACCCAGACGGCAGTGTTACCGGTGGGGTCTTCTTGGCAACCCTAGTAAATTTCTTCGCCTAGTTTGCGAAGACCCAGACGGCAGTGTTCCCGGTGGGGTCTTCTTGGCAACCCTAGTAAATTTCTTCGCCTAGTTTGCGAAGACCCAGACGGCAGTGTTACCGGTGGGGTCTTCTTGGCAACCCTTGCAAATTTCTTTGCTGTTTGCGAAGACCCAAGCGGTAGTGTTACCGGCGGGGTTCTTTTGGTTATCCTCGCAGAAATATGTATAAAAAAATAACAAGAATTCTAGTATTGAAGTGCAGAAACATAAAAAGCATTCAAAAGCCGGCTCAGCCGGTGAAAATGTTAATATTCAAAATAAAAATTATTACAGCTTAGCCCATCTCATACGGTGCTATTACAAGATAATGCAAGGCGCGCAGGCCGGGAAGTAGTTGCTACTCCAGGCGAACAGTGAACCGGTCCTCTTCCGGTTGGTTCTGTGTTGGATCAGGGCGAGCGGTTGCGTCGGCTTCAGGAACAACTTCTTCCTCTTTAGCAGCCTCCGCCTGCCGTCGCGCAATCTCCTCCCTTACCCAAGCGTCATAGGATCCGGGCCCCGGCTTATTCGCCTCCTCGGCCAGAATGGCAAGATTAGAATATTTGAAGGCGAGTTCCCAGACGGTGAAGTCCGCCTCCGGGTGGATGAAGGAAAACGCCCGTTGCATCCGGTTTGCACAGTCATGCTCATTCTCTTCAATGAGCCTCTCCTGCTCCGACTCCAAGGTGGCCTTGAAGTTCTCATTGGCAGCAGCCGCCTCTTTGCGCAGGCGCTCATTCTCTTTGGCAAGGCGGCCATTTTCAGTCTCCGCCTTGCTCAGCCGTTGGAGGGGCTCGTTTTGTTCCTCCAACTTTTTATTGGCATCATCCAGGGACGCCTGCAGTTGGTCAACTTGGTTTTTCAGCTGATCAATCTGCTGTTGGAGGGCCTTGGTCTTCTCCGCCTGTTCCATGCGTATAGATTTAGATTCTAAGCCATGCATGTACAAAGAGTAGTCAGCAACATTATGGGCGTCATCAACAGCCCGTTTGCTTCTCCATAGCCTGCAAAAATACAGCCGGTTAATGCTGCATATTTAAAAATGCACGTCAAGAAAATTACCGCAAGGTTGTTGGAGCATACTTCGGCCAGGTCGACCATCACCCGGTCGGCATTAAAGGAGTTGATCCCAGGGATCGCCTCCTTCTCGTCCCTGGGGACGGCTTTCAGCATGGCCCGGGCATATTGTGCCCCGTCCGGCCAGCGGGGAGAATTATCTGCACCAGAAACAGACGGTGAGAAACTCGCATATGCTCTGCCTATAGATTGCCGGCTGATTGGAGAATCCCCCGGCTGCGATCGAGACTGTGAATAAGACTTGACCCGCATGGGCAGGTCAAGCAGTGTAAGGTCGAAGTTACCTTGGCGGCCCGAACGACCATCAGAGGGACCGGTTGCGGTCCTCAATGGGATGGCAGAAAGCACATCTGCAGATCCAGGCCCGCTTGGGACCTTTATTGATTTGCCGCCAGTAGTTTGCCGGTCGGCTGTCTTCTGCACCTTGGATGCAGACTCTTGTTGGGTCGGCGGAGGCCTGACCTGTTTTTGAAGGGACCGGGGCATCTGCTTCCCGTCCTGTAAACGAGAAAAATATAAGTTATGGGATAAAAGGATTAAAATAAACGAGAAGGATCAGACGGTTATACCTTCCTCGCCGCCTGGGCAGCAAGTTTTTTCTCGAGATTGGCTTTCCGGATGTCGGCAGCCGACCTAGCCGGTGTCTTCTCGGTGGGCAGCATTTTCTTGGCTTCTTCTGCAGAGGAAGGCACACGGTTAGAATAATAAATAAGCAAGGAAATAAAAGCATCCGGTTCGAAAGAAACCGGCTGAGTTCCGAATACATACGTTTTTTAAACATGCTGCTTAGACCACAAGCGGACAAGAAGCATTCGTCCCTAAAAAATTCATGTTTGGGCACCCAGTTTCTAGGTACCCTTACTATCTCTCCGGATGAGAGGGTGTCAGGAACTAACTCAAAAAACCAGGAGTCAAGGATGGTCTCTCTATCATCCTTCGGGACAGGGGGCAGGCAGCACTTGGTCCCCAAGAGTTCTGGTTTCCGGTTGTAGATCCGGAATTCTCTGTTCTCTGTCGTAGTTGGGGCCTTAACAAAGTAGACCCGGTGCTTCCAGTCCGACCATTTGGATGGCTTGTCCAAGGTCATAAGGTATTTGGGCTGGGTGGTCAAGGTATACCAGGCTCTCCAGCCGCCTGGGCTCCTACTCAAGTAATGCATGTGGGCAAACGCCTCCCAGCCGGGGTTGAGGCCCTGCATCTCGCAGGCGGCGATATACCCTAAAATATTTACCCATGAGTTGGGGGTTAATTGCCAGAGACCTAGGCCATACCCCCTAAGTATGGCTTTTATTGTGTCGTGGAGAGGGAAGCGGACTCCGGCCACGAAGGCCGCCTCGTAGCACCTGAACCAAGCGTTCGCGTTCGGTTGTCCATCCTCCCACCATATTGTTCCCATAGCAGCCGGGATTTTTATTGTATAGTCACCCCCCAGCGGCCGCCGTTTGATAAAATCTGGCAGCGCAGCCCGCATGAGCTCGCGGTCCTTAGAGGAGACGGCGATCATGAGAGGATCGTTCCTATTATCCCAAGAAGGCCTCTCCGCCTCCTCGCTATCCTCAGATTCGGTTAAGTAGCTGCTACTGCTACTTTGAACGTGACCGGCATCAGAGCCGGCTGGGGAGTTGGAGACCTCCTTATCAGAGCCTACCTGCTCTCTGGTCTCCTGGAGGGGAGCAGTCTCTTCGTTTAAAATGCTATTACCCGGGGTGCTAGGAGCGCCCCCGGGTGAGCCTCTCTGCTCTACCTCTCCTTGCTCTACTTCACCGCCTGAAGCTGGGACCTCAGGCAGCTGCTCATCTGAGCTCCCACTTCTGTAGTTGGGATCTCTGGCAGTAGACCGGATTCTGGCCATTTTGTCCTGCGCAGACACAGAGTCGGTCGATATGGGTGTTGAAAAAGGGTTGTCCCAAAGAACAGAGGCGGCAGACCCAGTTCTAGACTCAGCCGTACTAATAAACCGGCTGAGTTCACAACTAGGTTCCGGGTATGGGTATAAGGGGTCCATCTACTTATGGGACCAATGAACAAAAATGCGAGTAAAAGAATCAAACAGAAATACATGAAAAAGCTTGAAAGAATAGAGACGGTACCTAGAAGAAAATCTGGAAATTCTTTGGGATGCTTGCGAAGACGCAGGCGGTTCAAAATCCGGCTGGGTTTCTCTGATTACCCTCTCGAAATCCTTTGGCTAGCTTGCACCGACCCAGACGGTCTGTAGACCGGTTTCTCTCAACGAATCTCAACTCCGAATGCTCTCAACTCTCAAATTGCCGGCTGTTCTCAAATTTTCAGAAATTTGGCAAAGTTTGTAAATGAGAGCTCGAGGACATCTTCTCCTATTTATAGAATTTGTCCCAGAAGGAGAAAAGTCGTGACTCTTCGCCTTCTGCTTTTCCATCCTTCAAAAAGAATCTGAAGAGTAGAAAAAAAAAAAAAAAACCTTTCACCGGCGCCACGTGGCACCCTGCCACGTCAGCACCAGTGAGGGGCAAATGTTTGGGGTAAAAATACCCTAAACATGTGGCCCAATGGCCTAGGGACACGTGGCATCCAGCCGTTGGTCAGCAGGGCTCCAATCCCTTGCTGACACGTGTCCTCTAAACCCGAAAAGGGAAACCATCCCTTCCCCACTATAAATAGTGGAAGGACCCTCATTAATGGGGGGCTGGAACATTTGTTGTTCACATTGAATACTCCTCAAAAAGAAAAACACTTACCCCGAGCAATATTAATTGCAGAATTCTCCCATTACGCGAGAAGTAACTTCTACATTACGTGCATTCTACCTCCCGTATCTTTACTAACTTGATCGTCGGAGGCGGAGCTCCTACCCCCAGGAGTCTTCGTGATTTTGCAGGCACAGGCGTCGAAGGGCATTCTTGGAATTGTAACTCTCCCGCAGGACACATCAAAAAACCCCGAAACAACAAGTCTTCCCATAAGACAACCGATAAGGGGTTGTACCAATTGGAGTCTTGTATGCCGTCCTAAGAGCCCATAGCGTATCATCAAGTTTGAGCGACCAATCCTTCCTCAATTTGTTCACCATCCTTTCAAGAAGATTCTTGATTTCTCGATTCGACACCTCCACTTGCCCTTGAGTTTGAGGATGGTAGGGAAGACCAACTTTGTAATGAAATCATATCTTTAAACAAGAGCTTCAAATTGCTTTTTGGCAAAATAGGAGCCTCCATCACTAATTAACACTCTTAGAACCCTTAATCGAGGAAAAATGATCTTATTTAGAAGCTTTAGCATAACCTTATGATCATTGGTAGGAGAAGGTATGAATTTAATCCACTTAGTCACGTAATTAACCGCTACCAAGATGTATAAATTCCCCTAAGAGGAAAGAAAAAGCCCCATAAAGTCGACACCCACATATCAAAAGGCTCAACTTCCAAAATGTTTTGTTGAGGAATTTCATCTCCCTTGGTTATGCCACCACTTCTTTGACACTTATCACATCTTAACACAAACTTGCGAGAATCCTTATGCATCGTTGGCCACCACAAGAGAGATTGGGAAATATTTGCCACCATCTTGTCAACTCCGCCATGACCTTCACACGGAAACAAGTGGCAATTCTCAAGAACTTCATTAATTTCATGGTCCAACACACATTTACGAAAAAAGCCATCTCCGCATTATTTGAAAAGGTATGGGTCCTTCCAAAAGTACCACTTCGCTTCCTTGAAAAACCGTTTCTTTTGTTAAGAAGAGAGTTTCGGGGGAATGACCCCACAAGCAAGAAAATTTGCTATATCGGCATACCATGGGCTAGATGCCAAAGCTATAGCCACAAGAGTTTCAAATCCCATTTCCTCATTGATTGGCACATCCTCCTTGTTCTCAAAAGTAAGCCTAGACAAATGATCTGCCACATAGTTCTCCGCTCCCTTTTTGTCTCTCATTTCCATGTGAAAATCTTCGAGGGAAAGAAGCTAACAGATAAGACGTGGCATTGCTTCCTTCTTATTCATGTGACATCGAACCGCTATATGATCTGTGTACACAATCACCTTAGAGAACTTAAGGTACTGTAGACACCTTTTTGTGTCTTCCCAAAACCAAACCCAGTGATGAATACCTTTCGCGTTGAATCATAATCGAATAAAGTGAAAGTGTGAAAAGTCTAATGTTGTGGTTAGTTTTTATTAAAAATCTCTCTTTCTATTTTTCGAAAACCTATTCTATTTTATGAAAATAGGCAATCCAGTTTAGTTTGGTCATTAACAAGGGTCCTATAATGGTTTATTTGGATTGGGCTCAAAAAGTTCTTTCCAATGATATATTATAAGCCCAATTCCGATGAATAATGAGGAAGTTATAGTCAAAATACTAATCTGAGCCCGGTTTGGTTTTTATATGCGGCCCAATGATCTAGAGGGGGGCCTATTATAAATAATCATTCCTAATGCAAATAGGATTGATCATAGTCTTGCAGAATCTTCTAGAATGTTCTTTTAAATCCTAATGAGATTATGATTGATAATTATGTTTTATGAGTTTTACTTGGAATAAAATAAGTGTTTTAAATGAAATTAAGATTTTACCCTTCGTACGGACTTTACGACATGATTTTATCAAAAAGTAGATTCCGCGTTGAAAACGCGTGGAAAACCTTCTGCATCGCCAAAAGACAGGTTTGTCGTCTGGCGACAAGCCCTGTCGTTGGCGACAGAGGCGTGTTTTATTCCTTTTCAAACTCTGATACGTTTTTATCGATTCCGGACTATTTTCTTAAAAATAGGGTCCCTGGAACTCCGTTTTTTAATAACCAGAATTCTCTAATTCTCTTCTCTCTTTATATTCTCTCTCCCTCTTTCTAGCCTAGCCCTTTTACAAACACCATTCCTAATACATTAGCAGTAGACACACCTAGACAAGTTCGAAGTTGCCTTTTCCCTGAACGTGAAAGGTTTGATATTTCTGAGGGTTTGGTCTCAAATCTCTATTTCAATTATTTAATTTAATTTTTTGATTTTATTATTTTCCTTGAAGTTACTAATGCGTTATTTTGTTATTAGAAAGAGATACGAGGCGTCCAAGTAAGTGCTTTAATTGTTTTATTGATATTTTGATATAGAAATCATGTTTCGGTTGTTATTTTGATTCCTAGTATCATGTTAGGATTATTTTCCTAGTATCATGTTTAGGTTAATAATTAAGTTTCTTATATTAATTATGATTTCTATGATGTGTCCTATTTTCTTTCCTAATATCATGTTAGTATCATGTTAGGGCTAAAGCTTTGATCTTTAATGTTTAGTGACATTGTAGGGTTTGTTATTAATCTTGTTAGTATCATGCCTAGGATCTTGCTATTATAATGATTTAACATGATTATAATTATTGTTGTGATGATTATTATGATTATTATTATGTTGCTTGATGATTATATTTATTGTTATTGCTTGATCATGCCTTTGATGCATGTTTAAAGGGAATTTATACTTGTAATCACACTTAACAAGATAATTAATAATCTTGTTTTAGGCTAATATGATTATAGTTCAAGTGATTGCCAATAATATATTTATTTGTGCATTAATATTCAACCAACATAGATTAAACAGGTTTAGGGTAATCCTAATGATTGCATGTTAGTTAGAAAGCGCACATGAATACGAGTAGAATAAAGTAGAGGCCTATTATTAGGGCGAATTCTTTCTCTTTTAGATTGGATTCGTACCCTCATCCCCGAACTTCAAGTCTTGGTTCCAGACCTATTGGATTTAAGGATCTCTTAGATCATTAAGGGGTGTAACCTTCACCCTGTGAACGGTTTACAAGTTCCTAAAACTTGTTGGCGACTCTTTTGCTCTAAATTCCTTCCCTTTGGATGCCACCATGCTTAAGTGTATGATCACAGTGGGGTTCAAGTTTGGTGTAGTGCTTGAAATATTGCCTATAGGTTTTGGCGACTCCACTGTGGAGGATTTCTATTATAATTCCTAAAATTTATTTTGGCAATTATTTAGAATGAGTGGATGAGACTCGAAAAGTTCTAAGTATTTCATGTGCGTAATTTTGATTAACATTATTGTCATATTCATAAAAAAGGTTTTCATTGGAAAGACCATCCGTAATGAGTAAAAAACCTTGGATTTTTACATGTAGGAAATTTGAGAAATATCTTTCACAACTAGAATTGAAATTTATACTGCGAAAACTGGAAAATTCTAAGAACACAGAAAGCTGCTGAGGCATGTAGTAACTAGCATCTAGAAAACAACAATCGTTACCTGAAAAATGGCCTTGTCCTGGAGACAATTTTTTCGTTTGGCGATAGAGCCATTTTCTGGTGACGGACTCTACTGTCTGGCGCCGTGTTCTTCCAATACCGAGCCAAAAATCTGCCTTCTTGTTTCGACTAGTTCTAGCACTGTTGGCTCGATTCCACTTCCTGATTGAGTTTTTTCTCTCTTTTCTAAAACCCATATGTGTTCTATATATGGACATAACCCTTTGGGAATTCATGCTCCATCTACTCGATTCAACGCTCGGAGCAACAAAGAGTACATCCGAGAATGTTGAATTCACCAAACCATGGAAGCGAGTTTAACTCGCGGGGTCCCATCCACACGTGCCAACCCTTCCAAAGGTAAGGGTTCCACACGGTGAATCCGGACTCATAACCATGGACCCTCTTTGACTAACCCATATCCCGAACTTTAGAGAACTAGAGCCATAGTTAGGTTGCAAACTCATTGCATAATATTGTGCCTACTTGACTACTTGTGCATTCTTTGCTTGTGCGTACTCTATGTGTTTTTCCTAACCGTTTGTTTGACTTGTGATTAAGTATAAATAAACTAATTAATGACTAAAAGGACTTTTCCTAATTAATTAATTAATTAATTAATTTGAGTAATTAAAGGCTAATACATTAATAAAACTGATTAGTACGACCTTAGGCCAGTCCCTGTAGAGTAAAAATACTAAAAGCAGTCCCAGATTAATGTTCCAGTAATGGTGCAAAAATCTGGGTTGTAGCGCCAAACGCTGTTGTGCAACGCCGAGCGACAATCCTGTCGTCTGGCGCTGCACTGCAGCTTTAGTTCTTTGCTTGAGTCATCACGACGAGTGTAAATAAATAGTTTATTAATCAGTTTGGTCTTTTCGTTAATGGCAGTAGCCATATTTAGTCCTTAATTAAGTCTAAGCACTTAGTGTCATGGTCATACACAAGAGTCAAAGCCTGCACTTGCACTCACAAATAAAGCACACACTAATATGAATGTACACTTTGACAATGTCTAGAGAGTCTTGTATGCGCGTGTTTTCCATCATTTTTTAGGGGGGTAAGTCGGATATTAATCCTCCAATCAAACCACTTGTTTGAACCCACATACTTGATTCCTAAAAATATGCACCCTATTTTTGCCTTTTTCTTTTCATAAACCAGTAAAGTGACACTCAATTTGAGTCAAGTCATTAAAACAAATAAAATGGTTCAATTTATAGCGCGTGGTCAAGAAAGGAAGGGCGTTTAATCAAGGACAACCTCTTCATTCAAGTACAACTTTTTAATAAACCAGCCATTCGGAAAACAAAAGCTAAGAAGATAATGGCGAGTCAAGAAGAAGTCAATGAGCTTAAGAAGCAAATGGCTTTAACCCTCCAAACCAATGACCCTGTAAAACAACAACAAATGGAGCTCATGCAAGAACGCTTGAGCAAGATATCCAATGACTACAAATTCCAAGGCATTAGCTCGCAAGGGGTCTTGGTGGAGAAGGAGCTTCTTCCGCAGAAGTTCAATGCCAACGATATCCCCAAGTTGAAGGCTACAGACAACCTCTATTTCCACTTAAGAGATTTCGAAACTATAATAAATATTAAGGGGATTGATAGGAAAGTCTTTCATTCTTTGTTAGAGTTATCTCTCGAAATCGTTTGTCAATAATGGTTCTTTTCCCTTGACAAAGAGAAAACCTGTACTTGGGAATCTATTGTAAACGCTTTCATTGATAAGTATAAATGTAATATTCAAGTTGAAACTGATCATACAGAACTTAAAATAATTAAGCGAAAAAAGAATGAAGGTTTCACTTCTTTCTTTAATAAACGGAGAGAAACTTCTGCTAGGATGATTGAAGTACCAAGTGAAAAGGAATCTATGAGGATGTTCATTAAAAACCTCCAAGAAAAGTACTATAAACATCTTAAGTATCAAAACAACTTGCATACCTTCAAGGCCTTCTATGACATTGGAATAAACATTGAAGACGACCTTGCTAAACAAAAAGTTGCTAAAAATAATAATTCCAACATCGGCTGGAAAGGTAAGAATAATGAAAATCCTTCTTCTTCCAAAACCACCCACTCAAAAAATGTTAGCATCTTTAATTTTAGTGAAGTTCTTGCCATGAACAACCAAGGACAAAAGAAACCATTTAGGAGGAACTTTACTCCTATTGGTATGAGTTATGATACCGCATTTGACTGATTACATGTAAAAGATCTTATAACTGCCATTAGACCATTTGGGGATCCACCTGTCGAAAAGAGGACAAATAACTAGAATCCTAACGCACATTGCAAGTACCACCAAGGAAGGGGTTATCTCATTGAAAATTGTTGGAAGCTTAAGGAAGTATCCAAGATTTAATTGACAACAATAAACTCCCATTGCCCCTTGCAAGCAAGAAGCCAAGTATTAATAATGCACCAATTTCTGATTCTTTGGCTATCTCCGATGAGGAAGACCATGTTGACCCCTCATCCCTCACCAAACCAGTTGAAGAAATTCTTGCTATCGAAGAAGAGGAGGAAACCTTTTTCAATGCCATGAGTGATTTCCTTCCCGGACAAGAACTTGCAACTAGAGAAGAAGTATGGATCCTCATACGATCAATGTGGGAAGCAATAGACTTGTTACATGAAGCTTTCGAGTTGCGAAGAAGTAGGAAAAGGTGGTCCAGAGCAAACATGTCAAAGTTCCACCCATGGAGAGGAAGCCATTTTCTGTCCATGTAATTGATACACCCAAGAAGAGTAATAAGCCTTACACTCCAATTAGGACTTCCTATGCTAATATGTTCAAAATGCTCTCCGAGAGTGGCAAGATTAAACCTCTCGAACCAAGACCATTTGAATCCTTAAAGAGGACAAATAGGTTCTACTGCCCATATCATCAATCAAGGAGACATACTATCGAGCATTGCTTTAAATGTAAAGATTTAATTAAAAAGCTGATTGATAACAAGAAGCTAGTAGAACAAGATGTTAATATCAATTGGGTTTGGGACAGCGATGACGAGGACGTCTATCTCAAGGATATGGAAGAACCTCCACTTTCAGTTATATATTCAGTAAGTGACTTTTGGGATGAAGAAGATTCACTCATAAACGTCCTCACAAAATCTATGAGAATGCAACCTCCCATCACCACACAACCTATTCCTACCATGCAACAAGTTCCCATACCGATTGTAGAGGATAACAATGTTGTCAAGCAATTCAGGAAGACCAAGGTTGAGATGAATGTATGGAAACTTCTAGCTACATCCCGAGAACATAGGTTGGCGGTAATGAAGGCCTTAGACAAGATAGGGATAGACTCCAAAACCACTCCTGAGGGGTTGGCTTACTTTCTCACGAGTGATCTCCCTAGTCCCATCAACTTAATCAACTTTTTTGACAGGGATCTATCTCTGGAAGGAAACAAGCATTACAAGGATCTAAACCTCACAATAGTCTAAAAGAGAATGAATGTCCTAATGACTCTTGTAGATAATTGATCAGCAATTAATGTTTGTCCACTTAGAACTGCGAGGATGCTAGGAATAAGGGATGATGATTTAACCCTGTCAACACAAGGAATAAGAGCTTATGACAATACTCGTCCCCAAGCTCAATTGGAAAGATTACCATGAACGTAATGGCGGGAGCAATAGAACATGCCACTACCTTCCAAGTAGTGGATATTAAAGCTTCCTTTAACTTATTGTTGGGACGCCCTTGGCTTCATGACCTTAAGGCCGTCCCTTCATCCCTTCATCATCATGTAATGGCTATAGTTAAAGGGATCCTTATTACGATTGATGATTTAGCTATGAGGATTAAAGATATTAAGAATCCAATTATTAATATGGAGCACGACGAGAATGATGAATAATTGTGGGGCTTTAATGAAGAGGTCTCCTTAATCAAGGAAGATTAAAGGACCCCTCTTTGCTATGACCACCACTCTAATATGACAGTAAATGCTATTCTCAGAAAACAGGTTTCCTGGAATGACTCTTGGAAAGAAAAAGGAGATAGCGAAACAAATGGATTTACCTTGCCTCCCTAAATTAGATACTTTTGGACTTGGTTTCAAACCGACTCTAGAAGATTTAAAGCGAGCCCAGGAAAGTCTAAGGCGCGTAGGAATGCTCGTAGTCAAAAGAAAGCAATATCAATGGACCAATACCCCCTCACTCTTAACGGACAATTTATAAGAGAAGGAGAGGACTATCCATGACACGAATTTCCCGAACCCTTTGTCGTAAATTGCATAAGATAACCTGGAATTGAAATCGTTCTTGATTGTTACTTTTTAGATGAGAAAGCACCCCCACGCTTTGACTTTAACGTCATGGGACTCTTCTCACTAGTAGAAAAATAGCAATAGGCAGCCCCCAAATGGCACCGGTTCAGGCCTAACCGGTGGCCAAAACCGGTCTAGAAATGGGTGGGATATTTTAACATGAGAAAAGGCACCGGTTTGGCCTGAACCAGTGCCAAAAATATGTTTAGATACAATTTACTAAATGGAGAAGGATCGTGGTTGGATGTATAGTAGACGCGATACATTGGAATTTTGGAATGGGGTTCAAGAGTTTTGCGAGAGGGCTTTAGCTTATCAACGCAAACTGGGTGGCAAAGGCCTTTATTGTCCTTATGTTGATTGTAATAATGTGAATGTGGTCGATAGTGTTGAAATCATTAGAGATCATGTATTATGTCGTGGGTTTAGTCATTTATACCATGTGTGGATTTGGCACGGAGAATGTGGAGAGTACAGTGGGGATCTTGATCGGAATGATGTGAGTGTTAGAAGCAATGAGATTCATATGGACGAGGAATACGAGAATGATGACTATATTGTTGATAATGGTGAGGATGGAGCCGATGATGATCAGGCGGATGAGGTCGAGGATGAACATGTGGATGAGATGTCGCATAGTGTTGAAGGTAGAGTGTTTGAGTTATTATCCGAGGCTTCCAAAAAGCCTTTGTATCCCGGGTGCAAAAAATACTCCAAACTATCGGCCGTGCTAACACTTTTCAACATTAAGTCGAAGCATGGGTTGACGGACATTAGTTTTACTTCTTTGTTGACCACATTAAGTGATATGTTGCCTTATGGGAATGAAATTCCTAAGTCTTATTGTAGACACCCCTTTGTGTCTCCCTAAAACCAAACCCAGTGATGAGTACCTTTCACGTCGAATCGTAATCGAATGAAGTGAAAATGTGGAAAGTTTAGTGTTGCGGATAGTTTTAATTTCTTTTCTCTTCTCTCTGTTTTTGAAAACCTATTTTAAGAAAACAGCCAATCCAGTTTGGTTGGTCAATGATATGGGTCTAATAGTAGTGTAGTTGGATAGGTCTTGAAAAGAGCTTTCCAACAATATATTGTAAGCCCAAATCCGATGAATATTGAGGAAGTTATGGCCAATTTACTAAACTGGGCCCGGTTTGAGCCTTATATGCAGCCCAATGATCAAGAGGAGAGCCTAATATAGATTTATCATTCCTAATGAAATTAGGAATGATTTTAGTCTTCTAGATTCTTCTAGAAGGTTCTTTTCATTCCTAATTCAATTAGCATTGATAAGTTGACTTTTGTTGACTTTTTAGAGTTTTAATCAGAATAAAAGAATATTTTTGAGGAAAAGACGATTTTATCCTCCCGTACGGTCAATTTCTATCTGATTTTAAGAAAACGCGTCAATAATTAAGTTAGCGCCAAACTCCAGCATTAGCGCCTGACGCTAGCGTTAGCGCCTGGCGCTAATGTCAGCGTCTGGCGCTAACCTCGTTTTTGCGCGTCAGAACTCTGTTTCGATTTTTTATCCTTTTGGATGATTTTCTCTATAAATAGCCTTCTAAAAACTTCGATTTCAACCACTAACTCTCATCAAGATTCTCTTGATTATTCTCTCTTTTTCGTTTCTAAACTAGCCTTTTCTCAAGTACAAAATTCCACATTCGCAAGACTTAGAAACACATAGCCATATTCGAAGTTGCCTTCGCCCTAGACGTGAAAGGTTTTAATTTCTGAGGGTTTGGTCCCAAATCTCTATTTCAATTATTTAATTTAATTGTTTTAATTATTATTTTCCTTGAATTTACTAACGCGTGTATTTTGTTATTAGAAAGAGGTACGAGGCATCCAAGTAAGTACTTTAATGGTTTAATTGATATTATGATATAGAAATCATGCTTAGATTGTTATTTTGATTCCTAGTATCATATTAGGATGTTTTTTTTCTTAATTTGATGTTTAGGGTGACAACAATAAGTTCCTAGTATCATGTTTAGGGTAAAGAATATAATGTCAATTATGATTTCTATGATGCCTTTTATTGTCTTTCCTAATAGTATCATGTTTGGGCTAAAGCTTTGATTTTTATTGTTTAGCTTAGTGACATGCTAGGGTTTGTTATTAATCATGTTAGTATCATGCCTAGGATCTTGCTATTATTATGCTTTAGCTTTAATATGTTTATTTAAATTATGATTATAATTGTTATAATTTATGATGATTATTTTAATTATTATTATTATGATTTTAATTATTTTTATGATTATGTTGCTTGATATTTTTATTATTTATTGCTTGATCACACCTTTTTATGCATGTTTAAAGGGAATTTATACTTGTAATCACGCTTAATAAGATAATTAATAATCTTGTTTAGGGTTAATTTGATTATAACTCAAGTGATTGCCAATAATAGTTTTATTTGTGCATTAATATTCAACCAACATAGATAAACAGGTTTAGAGTTAATCCTATTGATTGTATGTCAGTCAGAAAGCGCACATGAATACGATCAGAATAAAGTAGAGGCCTATTATTAGGGCAGGTTCAATCTCTTTTAGGTTGGATTTGTACCTTCATCCGCGACTACCAGTCATGGTTCCAGACCTATTGGAGTTGACGATTTCCTGGATCGTTAAGGGGTGTAACCTTCACCTCGTGAACGGTTTACAAGTTCCTAAAACTTGTTGGCGACTCTTTTTTGCTCTATCTTCTTTCCCTTTGGACGCCACCGTACTTTAGTGTATGATCACAGTGGGGTTCAAGCTAGGGGTAATGCTTGAAATATTCCCTACACTTACTATTACGCAAAGAAGCTCATGTGTCCCTTTGGTTTGGAGTATAAGAAGATACATGCATGTCCTAATGACTGTATTCTGTATCGAAATGAGTATGAACAACTGCAGGAGTGTCCACGATGCAAGCAGTTGCGCTACAAGCCCATGAGTTGCAATCCTGGCACGGAGGGACCTCCTGCTAAGGTGTTGTGGTATCTTCCCATTATTCCAAGGTTGAAGCGTTTGTTCTCACTACCAAAAGACGCTAAACACTTGAGGTGACATGCAGAGTGAAGAAAGAAAAAAGAATGCTGAAGCGTCAAGCTGACTCTCCACAGTGGAAGACCATTGATTTGAAGTTTGAGGAATTTGGTGATGAAGTCAGAAATTTAAGGCTTGGGTTGTGCACGGGCAGGATGAATCCATTTGGCACTCTAAGTACCCAACAATGCACATTGCTGGTACTTTTAGTGATTTATAATTTGCCTCCTTGCATGTGCATGAAACGTAAGTATGTAATGCTTTCATTGCTAATAAATGGTCCTAAGTAATATAGAAACAACATAGATGTTTACCTTGCACCGCTTATTGATGACTTGAGAAAGATGTGGGACGAAGGGTTTCCGTTTTCGATGCTCATCAGAACGAGATGTTCACATTGCGTGCAGCCCTTATGTGGACCATGAATGACTTCCCAGCATATGGCAACTTGTGTGGGTACAAGGTCAAAGGGAAAAAAGCATGCCGCATATGTATTAATGACACATCAAGCGTATACCTTACTCATTCTCACAAAGAATTCTACCTATGGACTCGAAGGTTCCTTAGGCGTGATCACCCGTACCGTAGGCAGAAAAAGGCTTTCGATGGAACCGTGGAAGAGGATACTGCGCCTAGACCATTGATTGATGCTAAGATTTGTGCTCGGGTGAAAGCGATACGAACGGTGTTTGGAAAATCAGAAAAAACTGTGGTCTCAGCTGCTCTGTTTAAGAAAGAATCAATCTTTTGGAAGCTTCCGTACTGGAGAGAACATGACGTTAGGAATTGTCTTGATGTGATGCATATAGAGAAGAATGTGTGTGATTCTATTTTGGGAACGCTTATGAATATCCAAGGAAAAACAAGGGACGGAAAGGGTGCACGGTTAGATTTGAAAGAGATGGGGATTCGTCTAGAATTGTGGCCTCAAGAAAAGGTTAGAAAGGGGAAGGAACCGAGAAAAGAAGATGAAAATGTTTCGAAAAAAAGGGAAGGAGAAGATCAAGGGAAAGGGAAACGCCAAAGATGCGTCAAAGAAGAAAGTTAAGGGTAAAGGGAAGGATGAAAAGAATTATTTACCCCCGGCTTGCTATAAATTGTCAAGGGTAGAGAAACGTATGTTTTGTGCATGTCTGTACGGCATTAAGGTTCTATCAGGGTACTCATCTAACATGAAAAGATTTGTAACCTTAAATGGAGAATTGAAGCTGACAAGTATGAAATCCCATGATTGTCACATTATGATGCAAGTATTCCTACCGATTGCAATCCGTGGTATTCTACCAAAACACGCGAGGGAAGCGATTACAAGCCTTTGTTTATTTTTCAATACAATTTGTAGCAAAGTTCTTGATCCTTGTACACTACATGCTTTGCAAGCAGATGTGGTTGTGACTTTGTGCAAATTTGAGATGTATTTCCCACCCTCATTTTTTGACATAATGGCTCATCTGGTTCTTCATTTGGTGCGTGAGATTAAGTTGTGCGGTCTAGTGTTCATGAGGTGGTACTACCCTTTTGAAAGACACATGGGTACATTACAAGATAAAGTATGACGCAATGGACCGTGGGTGAGGAGATAGGTAACTTTGTGGCGGACTACATAGCCCTTGCTCAACCTATTGGTCTTCCTACTTCTCGACATAAAGGTAGACTTGATGGTCATGGAACAATTGGGTCGAAACGAATGTCACCAGACCGCCAGTTCTTACAAGCACAACTTTATGTGTTGCACCATGTTTCAAATGTGCACCCATATTTTAACGAGCACATGGCTAGTTTGCGTGACGAATTTCCATCAAAAGGTGAAAGGGCACTTATGCAGTTGCATAATTAGAGGTTTGTTAATTAGTTTCGTGATCGAGTAATGAGTGGATTGGATGATACTAATGTGACCGATACAGTACGGTGGCTTGCGTACTGTCATAGGGATGATGTCCGTTCATTTGAGGGATATGACATCAATGGGTACACTTTTTGGACCGAGGGTCGTGATTTGAAATCTTACTCCACCCAAAACAGTGGTGTAACGCTTATGACATCGTCAAGGGAGTTTGCAAGTTCTAAGGATAAATCACCTGTCGATGCAGAGTTGTCATACTATGGTCGAATTCAAGAAATATGGGAGCTTGATTATTGTGACTTCACGGTTGCTCTTTTCAAGTGTAAGTGGGTTGATAATATCAGGTGTAACGTCAAATATGAGGACTTTACTCTTGTAGATCTTGGCCACTTGAATGATAATGCAGAACCATTTATCCTTGCATCTCAAGCTAAGCAAGTGTTCTACGTAACTGACCCAATGGATTCAAAATAGTCTATAGTGCTAGCTGGCAAAAGAAGAATCCTAGGCATTGGAGATGTTGAGGATGAGGAAGAATATGATGCGTTTGATGATTCAGCACCTTTCACTATTCCTAGACCTATTGTACTAAATGACATAGACAACAAAGCAGGTTATATGCGATCAGACCACAACGAAGGAATTCAGTTTGAGGTAGTTTGATTAAAAGTTAGTAATGGTTTCATTGGAAATATAGTTTAGTTATCATGTATATAGGAGCATAAGTAGGCAAAAATGACCATAAACTAACGTATTTGTAGTTTGAAATTGCCTAAGTGTACTCATTATCATGCATATACAAGGTTATAGGACCATAAGTAGGTGAAAATGGCTTAAATAGCTTCTACTTAACCTAATTCTTTTGTTTTGTGTATGAACTAACATTTATTCATTCTAACAACCTATATTCATTATATTTAACATGTTTGTAGTTTGAAATTGCTTAAGTGTACTCATTATCATGCATATACAAGGTTATAGGACCATAAGTAGGTGAAAATGGCTTTAATAGCTTCTACTTAACCGAATTCTTTTGTTTTGTGTATGAACTAACATTTATCATTCTAACAACCTATATTCATTATATTTAGCATGTTTGTAGTTTGAAATTGCCTTAGTGTACTCATTATCATGCATATACAAGGTTATAGGACCATAAGTAGGTGAGAATGACTTTAATAGCTTCTACTTAACCCAATTCTTTTGTTTTGTGTATGAACTAACATTTATTCATTCTAACAACCAATATTCATTATATTTAACATGTTTGTAGTTTGAAATTGCAAGTGTCCTTATCATGCATATACAAGGTTATAGGACCATAAGTAGGTGAAAATGGCATAAATAGCTTCTACTTAACCCTATTCCTTTGTTTTGTGTATGAACTATCATGCATAAACTTTACTATACACTAATATTGTTTTATGGTTGCTTTGACAGGTGCTTATATCTCATGGAGGACGATCATGACCCTCATTGTGTAGAGGACATTGACGATGATGAGTATGAGGACGAGTACGAGGATGAGGATGAGGACGAGGACGATGATGAGCCTTATGATGTGAATAAGGAGGATGACTTGGGTGAGCTAGAGGATCAGGCTCAAGATGAGTTCGAGCGTAGGCTTGAAGAATTTGAAATTTCAGCTAAACGTGCACCGCCTATTGAAAATACAGCACGTGAGATTGCTGGTGAGAACCCGACTCCTGAAACTCATGGCCAAGGACAAGATCAAAACAACACAGGTGATGGAGGGGGGTAAAGGCACCGACTCAAAGAAAAAGAAGGGGTCCGACGAGAAGTTTTAAGAAACCAGACGGTCCCATGGTCTTGGAGTATGACAACAACAGCCAACCCGGGCCCAAATGGCGTCGACAATATGCTAATCATGTTGGCATGTGTGCGCGGAAAATCCCCATTACACTTGTAATGCGGAAAGTACCTCCGGGTTTGATTCAAACATTTTGGGATGATACAAGGGTAAGTGTGTTTTTAGCACATTTAGACAATTTAAGAAACCTTAACCTTATGGTTGTTACTAAATAGAAACTAATAATCAGTTTTAATTTGTGCTTGCAGAGGCTGTTTTCTATTCCTAATGATCCCGAGAAGAGAAGGGTGTTTGAATCTTTATTAGCGGAAAGATTCAGAGGCTTTAAGACAAACTTGACTAATGGGTGGATCTACAAGAAGAAGAAGAAATCAAAGAAGAAGAAAGCTGATGAGGATGACCTTCTCCCGTGGCAAATATGGCCGACCGTGTCAAAAGATGACTGGGAAGAGTTCGTTAGAATGAAGACTCAAAAGAAAGCCATTGTAAGTTTGTGTAAACCTGATCTTAATTGAATAATAGCTTGACTCTTTTTGTAGCAATGATACTGACATTTTTAGTTTTGTAGGAACTTCGAGATCAAAAAAAAAGAATGCAGAGATGAAGGAATACGTCCATCGTATGGGGCCTAAGACATTTGGTGAAAAGAGACCTAAGTGGGTCGATAAGGGTTTATACCCTAAATCGCTTCTAGTGGCATCGAAGGAACCCTCTAGTTCCAAGATCACTACTTTGGTGAGTCGTGCTGGTGATTTCTTTCGTTCTCTCCATACGTTTGATAAGGAAACCGGAAAATGGGTCATTAAGGGTCCAGAAACAAAAAAAATGGCAGATAAGCTTGTAAGTTACCTATGAACTGTTGAATTTTAAGTCACTTTTGCATCTAAATCACTATACAAATCATTAACTGTCTTACTGACCTCATTTTTCCTTTTGCTATAGCTTGAGCACACTCAAGAGCTGGTGGACGGCAAATTTGAACCAAGTGTGGTGAATGACCCTTTCACCATGGCTTTGGGAAGGCCATACCATCCAGGACGAGTAGTAGGTTCGGGAGGGTCATTGCTTAGATGGCAAAAGGTGATGGGTCCAGAATACACGAAATCGGGTAGATCTCGAGCCAGTGTTAACTCACCGGGGGAGTTGGATTCCAAGGTGGCATCAATTAAGGAACAAGTACGCAACGAGTTAGTAGGTGAATTCAATGCTTGGGCGAAGCAGATGAACTTACCGACTTTTCCGTTCCTCGCGAGTACCCCAGTCGACTCATGTTCTGAACCAAAAGGACAAGGAGAAGGTGATAGACATGGAGGAGATGAGATACGTGGTGAAGATGTGCCACCTGAGTTAAAATCAATTGGGTTATTAAAAGTTTTAAAATACTGAGTTAATTGAGATCTGAGGTGGCATGATTGATGTACTGTTGCAGGTTCCTACTCCTACACATGCGGACTCGAGGGAGCTTGATAATCCAACACCGCATAAATATCCAGAGTTACAGGTGATTTGTAACCCTCTACCTTAATGAATTTTGTTATATTATCTATGCTGTAGTAAAAGTCCTATTTAACTATCTTCTTTTTATATATTCTTGTGTAGGAAGACACCCGATGTGCACTTCAAGCCCCGGGGCATACAAATACTATGGCGTTGAGTTGGGTGGCGTATGGTAGTGCCCAAGCGACGACAAGTGCTATGGCGGGGCCGTATCATTACTCGGTTGGGATCAATTCAGTGGTTACGGAGTTCAAAGACATCCCACTACCCGTACCTATAGAGGAGGTTGAGAGAACAAAGCTTTAGCAAGCTATAGGTAGCTTCGTTGATTGGCAAGGTGCATGGGTCAAGTTGATTAATTATGAGGTAAATTATTTTTTTCTCAATTTTTTAAGTGTTAAATAACCGTTAGGAACTCTGAAAATAAAACCGCCGAAATAGCACGACTCCCCGGCCCCCATCTCCGATGCTGAGGCAGCGGCGGCCTCAGCTAGTGCTCCCTGCGCTGCTCCGGCCTCCGGAGCGACTGCCCGGGCAGCACATACCTCAGGAGCCGCTCCCCGGGCAGCTCCGGACTCGGCAGCCGCTGCAGGGGCTGCTCCGGCGTTGTAATCACGCAGCCCCGGGAGCGGCTGTAGTGGCTGAAGCAGCCCCGGCAGCGGCTGATAGGGCTGCTGCACCCCAGGCAGTCGCTGCCGGGGCTGCTGCAGCCTCGGCACCCAGCTGCCTGGGCTGCTGTAGCCTTGGCAACCCCTGCCTGGGTTGTTGTAGCCTCGGCAGGCGGCTGCCAGGGCTGCAACAGCCTCGGTAGTCCTGGCCTCGGCAGGCGGCTGCCAGGGCTGCTGCAGCCTCGGAAGGAGGCTGCCGAGGCTACTGTTGCCTCGGCGCTGGCTGCCTTTGCTATTCCGGCAGCTGAGGCGGCTCCCTCGGGTGTTCCGGTTTGGCGGTAGTTGCGTATTTAAAAAAAAAATTAAAAAATTGAGCTATGGCTTTTTTCATGCCTATTTTCTTTATTTCTCAACTTATGAACTTATTCTTTCTCAAGCCATATCATAATTACATATTTATAAGTGATTGTTAGTTGAAATTAAATAAAAGAAGCAAAGTTCTAAGTTTTTGGACCCATTTCATCAAAATAAAGCCATTTTAAGCCGAAAGGCTACTCACTTGCCTATTTTCTTCTTTTCTCAACTTATAAACTTATTCATTCTCAAATCATCTCATAATTACATATTTATAAGTGGTTGTCAGTTGAAATTACATAAAAGAAGCTAAGTTTAACGGTTTTGGGTCCTATTCATCAAAATAAAGCCATTTTGAGCCAAAAAGGCTTCTCACTTGCCTATTTTCTTCATTTCTCAACTTATAAACTTATTCATTCTCAAAACATATCATAATTATATATGTTTAAGTGATTGTGTGTTGAAATGCATAAAAGAAGCAAAGCTATGAGTTTTTTGGCCCATTTCATCAAAATAAAGCCATTTTGAGCCGAAATGGCTACTCACTTGCCTATTTTCTTCATTTCTCAACTTATAAACTTATTCATTCTCAAACCATCTCATAATTAAATATTTATAAGTTATTGTGCGTTGAAATTGCATAAAAAAGCAAAGTTCTAAGTTTTTGGACCCATTTCATCAAAATAAAGTCATTTTGAGCCGAAATGGCTACTCACTTGCCTATTTTCTTCATTTCTCAACTTATAAACTTATTCATTCTCAAAACATACCATAATTACATATTTATAAGTGATTGTGAGTTGAAATTACATAAAAGAAGCAAAGTTCTAATGTTTTTGGGCCCATTTCATCAAAATAAAGCCATTTAGAGCCGAAATAACTTATAATATGTGTATTTTCTTCATTTCTCAACTTATAAACTTATTTTTTTTCAAACTATTTTAGATTTTGCATGGAAGAAAAACTTCAAAGAGAAAGAGGGTGGACAAGCCTAAAAGCATTGATCAACCTAAGAAGAAGCTAAGTGAACAAAGGTCCAAGAGTGAACAAGTGTCGAAGTTGCACTCTTCGAAAAGTTCACCCATGCAACCTATACCACTAGTTGAAGACATTGTTCTTCAATCTCTCTCTACTGACATGACCTTTCTTCACAACCGTGCTTGTCATTTGGTCGATCCCATGGAAGTTGCACTTCCTAAGGCAATGTTCCACTATGATGAGGATGCAGTTGCATGGATCAGCAAAGAAGATGTGAAGGAATTTCTACGTGGTGCAAAGCTTAACATTTCCCTCATTCAAAAATTCATGAGGTACTTCAATGCCCACATAATCTACACTTTTTTTTCAAGTTATTCAAATTTATGGTGATTATCCTACATGTGATTAATTATTCAATGTTCATGCACGCAGAGCACTACAGGAGCACTTAACTGAAACTGATTCTCCTTGTAAAGTTGGGTGGTTATGCCCCGAGCAGTTATTCACTTCTAGAATCATAGGCAACCCCATGACGTGTTGTACTATGTTGAGAAAATTATCAAGGAATCAGCGCGTGCGGGAGACAAGTTCATATTCGCCCCATGTTATAAAGAGTAAGTCTAACCATGTCAAATTCAATCGATTTGTCCTCATTATATGTTGACTCCTAAATATTAATTTTCTTGTCTATTGTGAACTTATGTAGGGAGCATTGGAGCCTCATGGTGATTTGTAATTCCAATAACACAATTTATCACCTTGATGTAGCTCGATCATTGGTGAAGGATAATTAGGTCGTTGGACTAATTACCCTCAACCAAACAATATTTATAAACCTACACCTACACTAAACAAGTTTAGTGGTAAGTAGAGGGTCGAACCACGGAGACGACATAAACACTATCAACACCACCACCAATTAAGCTAGGTCAAAGAGATAGGATGGATAGAACAATAAACAAAATGAGATTAATATTAAGTTAAACTAACACCAAGGGAGAGGGTCAAACATGACAATGATCTTCAATAAAGTTAGGCAATGGAAATGAGTTTACATGCAAACCAAATATCTCATATAAGGCAATACCAACAATACCATCTAACCACCTATCGGGGTCAAAGGCTTTCCCAACTTAACACATGCTCATACTATCGTCATAAGCTATGAAAGTTAAGGTTTTTGCATAGAATCGATCACCTAATGGATATCCCTAAGTTACACTATCGTCATAACTTAGTTCAATCCACCCAATTACAACACATGATTGGCCATTCACATGGAGTAATTAGTAAAACATGGTTACAAGGTATATTTAATCACATATAACCAACATTTGTCTAGCCTAATACATTCAAGATTCACCACATGCTATCACCAATCCCTTAGTAAAGGGAATTACTCACTAATCATGAAAAACTAACACAAAACCCAACAAGAAGAACAAAGAGAAGCAATTAAACTAAACAACTACTCTAATCAAGCAAGAAATTAAGAAAGAACAATAAATGAGATAGAGTTTAGAATGCTCATTGAAGTATTGAAAAGGAATCCAAAACAATGTCACTTTGCATCTTCATCTTCTTCAATCCACCATTGAAGCTCTTCACTTTCTCTCTCTAAAATACCCTAAATTACTCTTAATCTACATTACAAAGTATAAAAACAAAGATTAAAACTAAATCTAAGCCTAATTTATGTGAAGATTGATGGAGAGATGTTAGGGTTTAACCCCTCAAAGAGGAGAGAGAAAACCCCAAAGAAACCCACCACCAAAACTTATAAAAAGAGGAGAGGAAGAAGCGTTTAAAAGACCCGTAGCTGCTCGTGCGCGCCCGCGATATTTGCCTGCGCGCCCGCGCACTGGGATTGGCCTGACAGCGACATTCATTTTCAAACGGCCATAACTTCTGTTCTAGGAGTCTTCTATGGGCGTGCAACCTACCGTTGGAAAGCTCTTTAAGTCTAGTTTCCAATGCAACTTGAATCACCTCAATCCAATTTGTAGATAAAAAGTTATGGCTAAAAGAGTGAACAAAGGTTAGTTTCGGAGTTCAGGCCCTTGAGCGCCTGCGCCTATCTTAGGAGCTCCCGCGCCTATCTTAGGCGCGCCCGCGCCTAAGCCGCGCCCAAATCGCGCCTACATTCTGCCTCCTTCAATATTTTCAACCCCAATGTTAGGCACGCCCGCGCTTGGCTTGGCGCGCCCGCGCCATTCTGAAAGCACGACCCGCGCTGTCCGTATGGCCTTGCTTGCTTGCTCCTTAACTTCCTTTGTAGCTCTTCAAATGAACTCCAATTCTCCAAGCTCTTCATTCTATTAAAATCAACTCCAAAAGCCTACAAAACACGAGGAAAAGCACAAAAACATAATAAAGGGAGAAACGGAGCAAAAGGGGTACAAACAAGGGACAAACGTAGAAAAATACCGCAATTAGAGGATCTAAATAGTGGCATAAATGCCACTTATCAAATTCCCCCACACTTGCCTCTTGCTTGTCCTCAAGCAAGAACAAAAGCAGAAACAAAAAGAAAGAAAAAGGATCTAATAACACTAAAAGGAGAGGGGTGAAAAAGAATATACACTAACTCACTTTCGTAGGAATCACGGTTGTTTTTAGCGTAAACAACAAGCCATTTAAACCTCAAAGTCGCCTATGAGGACGAGTGTGCTCTCGTAAGGGTTTCCAAAGAGTTTAACCCATAACTCTACACATAAAGAAACACAAACAAGGCAATGCATAGACAAATAAAATAAACACAAAAACAAGACGTTCTTGGTGGACTTTTTGGAACGAAACAAGCACCAATGAATGCACAACTTTCTAAACAAATAAGGGTATGCACGTTCCAAGATGTTTAGGGTTGAAAGAAACATAGACTAAGCTAAGCATAGAGAACTAAGAGTCGTACAATTCACCTTTCATCCCAAACTAGCTAGCCGCGTTCTCTCCACTAGCTTCAAGTCAACCATTAGGTGGGCTTCTCATGGTTCCTCGAAGGAACCGGAAAAAGATAAAGAAATGAAAACGATGAGAAGGTTATCCCGACGTCTTGGCTATGCACTCTCTCTCTATAAGCTTGACAACTATCTTCCTCCATCGATAAAGACTAAACTCTATAGGGTCTAAAGGTCTTTTATTGGTTGTAAGGGTATGCTTGGGGTGTAAGGTGGGAAAATTTTTAAAAAAATTTAAAAATTTGGTGGTATTCCCCCACACTTATTCAATAAACACACACTAACAAGACTAAGAAACAGGACTCCCCCACACTTGAACGGAGCATTGTCCTCAATGCTCAAACACGAGGGATATGAAGTTTTTTTTTTTTTTTTTTTTTTTTTTTTTTTTTTTTTTTTTTGGTCCTTACCTTATTTGAGTAAGGACGGCTTTTCATAAGCATTTTCTCTTATTTCACTGAATAGAAACACAGTTTACTCACTTGCTTGACCAAAGAACTACAACTTTCTCATTTGCGTTCAAAATCAACACAAAACAATTCTCAAACCAACATGCTTCACATAAACAAAAGGTTTAGGGGAACAAAAGGTCATTCGGTTTGTAATGTGGCTCAAAATCAAGAAAGGGAAATAGGCTCAAAGGGTTAGCAAGAGGGGCAAATTTAAAAGAAAACCAATTTTGTAACAAAACAAAAAGAAGGATAAGAAAATGAAAAATGCGTATGTCCTCCCTTAAAGGGTTCGGTCACGATCTCGGGTAGATAGAAGTCAAACTCTGGATTTGAAAATGCATAACCAAGGATCCAAATATGCCACTCAACAAAGTTGATGAAGGCTAGAACAAATAAACCTCACACGGGATTTGTATAGCAATTACCGACCTAAGGGGTTCATATCCACCATGGAGAGCGACACCGTCTTACCACAACCATGGATTAAGGCTACAAGTATCCCAAAGTTCTTAAAACCGCTACCTTAGCATTAAAATATGTTTAACTCAACCCAAAACACTCTCAAACCGTGCATACCATTACCAATTAGGAAGGAAAACATTCAAGGACACAAGTTCAAAGTAGTAAGACCAAAACAAGAACGGATCAAAACACATATGCAAACTTGCCTTGTTTTCAAAGGAAAAGACGCTATACAAACAAATATTCACAAAACGAGAACAACTTGAGAATGTATATACAAATTGCGCTAGAAGAGAGCATGATCAACGACAAAGCCATGCATACCAAAAGTCAAGTCAATAAGGCACTCATGGCCATCCAAATATAGAATAACCAAAGTCAAAAATAAACCTTGGTATGTATGGGGGGTAAATCAAGCAATCAAGAGACCAAGAAAGGGAAGAAGGAAACAACAAAACCACAAACATTTATCTTTCAAACCATATGAAAATAAAAGGGTAAAGCAACAAAAGAGAGGAGATGGAAAGAGTGAACCAAAATGTTAGGTGGGTGTAGAAACCCGCAAATTAAGTCATTTTCCTCATTTCCATTAAATTGCTCTTCTTTGATGCTTCAACTTCCATTTACAAATATTCCTTGGTTTTCTACTTCTTATGGTTCTCGGTCAAAGGTCATGCGCAAAAGTATAGACATCAAGTACCTATATACAAAGATAAACAAGAGGAAAACAAAATTAAAAGATATAAAAGAAAATTAAAAGCAATATAAACACGGGTTACTTCCCGAGAAAGTCTTGTTTAAGGTCCAAGATTGACCTTATTAGTAAATAACCGGACAAAGAACGCAAAAGCTTGTCATACGCATCGGAAAACATTTCAAGAAATAGAGCATATACGATGCTCATATGACAAGCAAGCACAAAGTTGAAAGAAACTCTATGCTTGAGGGGAGGGGGAAAAGAAAAATAAAAAGAATCAAAAGAAAAATCAAAAGAAAAAATAAAATAAGAAAAAGAAAAAGAGGGAACAAACTCATTTAGTTGCATTTTGGAAGGTGAAAGCTCATCATTGAAATCAAAAGTAAGGCCATGGTGGTATAGAGAGGCAAGGGGCTCCTCAATTGGTTTATTTTTGAGAAAATATGGTAGTGAGATGGGAAAAGAAGGAATATTGCTAAACTTCCTTGAAAAAGGGATGTAAGTTGAAGGGGTTTGAATTGGGATCGCACTCACCACCTCAATTACACCACCTAGCATTGAATCACAAGCTTTCTCTTCCAACTCATCTTCAATACCCTCAAAGATTTTCGATGTATTCTCAATCACCAATTGGGATATTTCACTCTCAACAAGAGCATGATCATCATTGTTAACATTCCCCAAGTCACCATGAATGAACATCGGTATCTCATCATCACCTAAACCAAAATTTTCTCTAAGCAACCTCAAATCAATGTTTAATTGCATCAATTTTGTATCGTCAATGGGTTGCGAAGAGTTTTGAGGATCAAATTGGGTGGAGGGGTTGGTATTCACGAAGTCATGAAAAATCTCACCATCCATACTCCCTCCATCACTTTCAAAATCATCATCCTCAATCACATTCTCAAATTCCAAATGAGTTGTCTCACTCAAATGATTACCCTTAGGCTCACTCAAATGGGAGGAGGGAGAAGAAGGAAAGGCATCCTCTTGGGATGAGGCTAGTTGGGAAATTTTACTTTCCATCATTTTAATCCAAGCTTCCCTTTCATTCCTCTCTTCATCTTGTTTTCTCATAAACTCCTTAAGCATCTCCATACACTCTTCTTCCTTCGATCTCCCCACTGAATTACCCTCACAAAAAGGCTCATTAGACACATAGGGGAACTCATTAGGAATCGTGTATGAAAAAGGAAAGGAAGATGAAGAATTATGCATTTGAGAATTTTGGGTGTGTGAAGCATCATTGGAATTCATGCACATAATTGATGAACATTGAAAAATATCATGAACATTATCAACATTGGGATGCATCTCATTACAATTAGCATACAAAAGGGAAGGGTTGCCATCATGCATCAAGGGATCATCATGGGGAACATAAGAATCATCATTAGAGTTTATGCAAGAGTTAGAAAAATCACGACAATTATCATAATTATCTTGCTCATTGCTATCCCGAGCAAACCACAAATAGAAATACCAAGCCTCATCCGAAGATGTGGCTCGAAATTCACCATTAAATTTGTTTTCAACCACCCCCCTAGTGTACTCATTCAAACCCCAATAAATTATCTCACAAGACTCCCATAAAGAACAACCAAGATAATTAGAGAAGTCTTCAAACCTATTAAAGTATACCCAAAAGGGCTCATATTCAAATTGAGGCAAAGAAGGACATGACATTTCATTTTGGACAAATTGATCCATGACTCAATGAGGCAAAACAAATAGCAACCAAATAAGAAAGCTCAAATATTTTTGGAATTTCCCCTTTTTTTTTTTCCTTTTTTTTTTAAACAAAAAAAAATAAACAAAAAGAAAAGAAAATATTCGCAAAGACCTAGACTCAATAAGGTAATACAACAATAATGGAAGCCGTCCCCGGCAACGGCGCCATTTTGGTGAAGGATAATTAGGTCGTTGGACTAATTACCCTCAACCAAACAATATTTATAAACCTACACCTACACTAAACAAGTTTAGTGGTAAGTAGAGGGTCGAACCACGGAGACGACATAAACACTATCAACACCACCACCAATTAAGCTAGGTCAAAGAGATAGGATGGATAGAACAATAAACAAAATGAGATTAATATTAAGTTAAACTAACACCAAGGGAGAGGGTCAAACATGACAATGATCTTCAATAAAGTTAGGCAATGGAAATGAGTTTACATGCAAACCAAATATCTCATATAAGGCAATACCAACAATACCATCTAACCACCTATCGGGGTCAAAGGCTTTCCCAACTTAACACATGCTCATACTATCGTCATAAGCTATGAAAGTTAAGGTTTTTGCATAGAATCGATCACCTAATGGATATCCCTAAGTTACACTATCGTCATAACTTAGTTCAATCCACCCAATTACAACACATGATTGGCCATTCACATGGAGTAATTAGTAAAACATGGTTACAAGGTATATTTAATCACATATAACCAACATTTGTCTAGCCTAATACATTCAAGATTCACCACATGCTATCACCAATCCCTTAGTAAAGGGAATTACTCACTAATCATGAAAAACTAACACAAAACCCAACAAGAAGAACAAAGAGAAGCAATTAAACTAAACAACTACTCTAATCAAGCAAGAAATTAAGAAAGAACAATAAATGAGTTAGAGTTTAGAATGCTCATTGAAGTATTGAAAAGGAATCCAAAACAATGTCACTTTGCATCTTCATCTTCTTCAATCCACCATTGAAGCTCTTCACTTTCTCTCTCTAAAATACCCTAAATTACTCTTAATCTACATTACAAAGTATAAAAACAAAGATTAAAACTAAATCTAAGCCTAATTTATGTGAAGATTGATGGAGAGATGTTAGGGTTTAACCCCTCAAAGAGGAGAGAGAAAACCCCAAAGAAACCCACCACCAAAACTTATAAAAAGAGGAGAGGAAGAAGCGTTTAAAAGACCCGTAGCTGCTCGTGCGCGCCCGCGATATTTGCCTGCGCGCCCGCGCACTGGGATTGGCCTGACAGCGACATTCATTTTCAAACGGCCATAACTTCTGTTCTAGGAGTCTTCTATGGGCGTGCAACCTACCGTTGGAAAGCTCTTTAAGTCTAGTTTCCAATGCAACTTGAATCACCTCAATCCAATTTGTAGATAAAAAGTTATGGCTAAAAGAGTGAACAAAGGTTAGTTTCGGAGTTCAGGCCCTTGAGCGCCCGCGCCTATCTTAGGAGCGCCCGCGCCTATCTTAGGCGCGCCCGCGCCTAAGTTGCGCCCAAATCGCGCCTACATTCTGCCTCCTTCAATATTTTCAACCCCAATGTTAGGCACGCCCGCGCTTGGCTTGGCGCGCCCGCGCCATTCTGAAAGCACGACCCGCGCTTTCCGTATGGCCTTGCTTGCTTGCTCCTTAACTTCCTTTGTAGCTCTTCAAATGAACTCCAATTCTCCAAGCTCTTCATTCTATTAAAATCAACTCCAAAAGCCTACAAAACACGAGGAAAAGCACAAAAACATAATAAAGGGAGAAACGGAGCAAAAGGGGTACAAACAAGGGACAAACGTAGAAAAATACCGCAATTAAAGGATCTAAATAGTGGCATAAATGCCACTTATCAATCATCGGAGAAGTGGCTCGTGAAGTCTATATTGCAAAAGTAAATATATATAGCTACCTAGTGATGATTATTGATAATAATAACTAATTTAGTAGTCATACGACTAATCAAATTTGAATGTACTTTATTTACTACAGTGTTATGAAGAAGCTACATTGTCGTGCTCCAAAGGTCCAACATGAAAGTCACCGTTGATAATTTACATGATATTATGATTATCTTCAAAATCTATGTTAATAAATATTTGCTAATTTCCTTTGCATGTTTCACTGATGTTATTTGTTTTTCATATGCTAGTGCGCACAACAAGAAAATGGACATGATTGTGCTTTGTATGTGATGAGATTCATGCTTGACATTGTGACTCATTGTACGGACACTCAATAGCTTGATGAGGTAAGTCCTAAAACTTAATGAAATGATATATTAATGTGATTTATATCCTTAGACACCTAATATTACCCAACATTGACATGTTATGAGAAATAAAAAGGTCATTTGACAAGAAAGGTAGAAAATGGGTTGAATAGAAGTCATATGGGCCATATTTGGGCCATTTTGTATTAATATGATCTTTTCATGTGATTTATTTCCTTATACACCTATAACTAGATAATATTGACATGTTATGAGATAAATAAAGTTCACTTAATAAAAAATGTAGGAAATGGGCAAAGTAAAGTCATATAGGCCATATTCGGGCCATTTTGAGTAAAAAGCGTCTTAAACCTTAACAAAATGCTCTTTTGATTCAATTTTAGGGCTTAGACACATAAAAATAGGTGTCATTGACATGTTATGATAAAGAAATAGTTCATTTGATAAGTAATGTAGGAAATGGGCTACATAAAAGTCATATAGGCCATATTTGGGCCATTTTGAGTAAAATGCGTTGTTAAACTTATTGAAATGATATATTGATGTGATTTCTAGCCTTAGACACTTAATATTACCCAACATTGACATGTTATGAGAAATAAAAAGGTCATTTGACAAGAAAGGTAGAAAATGGGCTGAATAGAAGTCATATGGGCCATATTTGGGCCATTTTGTGTTAATATGCTCTTTTGATGTGATTTCTTTCCTTATACACCTATAACTAGATAATATTGACATGTTATGAGATAAATAAAGTTCACTTAATAAGAAATGTAGGAAATGGGTAAAGTAAAGTCATATAGGCCATATTCGGGCCATTTTGAGTAAAAAGCGTCTTAACCCTTATTAAAATGCTCTTTTGATTCAATTTTAAGGCTTAGACACATAAAACTAGGTGTCATTGACATGTTATGAGAAAGAAATAGTTCATTTGATAAAAAAAATAGGAAATGGGCTACATAGTAGTCATATAGGTAATATTTGATAAAATACATATTGTTTTGCCTAATTAATTAATTCTAACATAATGTTTTTGTATTTCAAGTTTTTCAAGGTCCAAAAGGATGGTTTGTTGACAACCAAGGAGCTTAATGAAGTTCGTGACATGTTGGCGTCTTTTATCACCTTCAACATGTAAATGGCATTTTAATTGTAAATTATTTATGTTAACTTTTGAACTATATATATTATTATTCATTATATATTCACTTACTATCATTTTTATATATATAACACTTTTTTTTAAATGTATTGCGTTTGGGAATATTTATATCTATATATATATAAATGAATTCTTGTTTGTAATATTATTTTTGTATCTTATTGTAATATTTAATAATATTATTATTAGTAATTATAATAATAATATTATTAATTATTTTATTTAATATAATTGCTGGAATTACAGGTTTTTATTATTGTTGGGAACATGTTTTTTTTAATAAATATTATTGCACGAAAAATGGAAAAAAAAACAATTTGAGTAAAAAGGGACCGGTTAACCAGTGCCAAAACTAGCTACCACCCAAAAAAAAGTGGCCGGAGACTATTTTAGGCACCGGTTAACCGGTGCCCAAAATAGTTAAAGGTGCCGGTTAACCGGTGCCAAATTGGGTATAGGGCTTATGTTTTGAACCGGTGCTAAAAAGAGGGGTATTTGGCACCCCCACATAGAATGCAGTTCAAACCGGTGCCTTAGACCAGGTTTGAACCGCTGCCAAAGCCCTTTTTTCACCTAATGTCTTTGGGCATGAGAAGAATGAGCCAAAGTACATAGAGGACAACTCTTCGCTGATTTAAAGAGTTCTACAAAGCGAGAATTTCGACCTTTGAAACTCATCACTCCAGTAGAGGGTTTATAGCAAGGATGGCGCAAGACAGTCAAGGTGACTACTCTGAATGGAAGAAAGATCTCCATAACAACAAGACAAGGACCAATGTTTGAAGAGTCGTCATAGTAAGAGTCAGAGTCAGAATCTTTTCCTATAGAGTCTTCCAAGTCCTTAGCTGTAGCACCTTCTTCCAATTCTTCTATTTTAGCATCTACTACAAGGATAGCTAGTAATCAAGTCCTAGAGAACATTTCCTTATTTAATGTCTTCTTCCTCTTACTCCTCGTGTTATTCTCTAACCCAAGATGGCGAGCATTTCTTAAATAAAAATGAAAATGATAAATAAATCATTAAATCAATAGAAACACTTGAAAAGAAAATACTGGTAATTGAGGATTCTAAAATGGTTGATATCTCAAACAATCCAACCATTAAAAGAGAACGCTTAATGAAGATAAAAGAACTGATTTAATTAATCTACATAAAGAATTTATCGATGTATTTGCTTGGTCTTATGAAGATATGCTAGTTATTAACAGAGAAATAGCTCAATACACTATACCACTAATTCCAGGAATGAAACCTGTAAAAAAAAAGTTGCGTCGAATGAAACCCGACGTAGCTCTTAAAATAAAAGAAGAAGTTCAAAAGCAAATAACTGCAGTTTTTATGAGGGTATCCAAATACCGCGAATAGGTTGAAAATGTGGTCCCAGTTTCGAAGAAGGATTGAAGGGTAAGAATATGTGTCGACTATCGAGATCTAAATAAGGCAACTCCAAAGGACGACTTCCCTTTACCACACATCGACATCTTAGTAGATAATACACCGAATCACGCACTTCTCTCGTTTATGGATAGGTACGCGGGATACAACCAAATTCGCATGGAAAAAGAAGACATGGAGAAAACAACATTTGTAATGCCTTGGGGTACTTACTGTTACACGATAATGCCATTCGGGTTGAAAAACGCGGGTGCCACTTACCAAAGAGCAACAACTGCCTTACTCCATGACATGATGCACAAAGAGGTTGAATTTTACGTGGATGATATGATCGTGAAATCAAAAGATCGCCCAGGATACCAAGTAGCCTTAAGAAAGTTCTTCGAAAGGCTAAAGAAATACAATATGAGTTAAATCCATCCAAGTGCGCTTTCGGAGTCACCTCATGCAAGCTCTTGTGGTATGTCATAAGCTCTATAGGAATAAAGATAGACCCAACCAAGATCAAAGGAATTATGGTAGTGCCACCGCCCAAAACCGAGAAACAAATTTGAGGATTTATTGGTTAGTTGCAATACATAAGAAGGTTCATATCAAAGCTAACAACAATATGTGAACCAATATTTAAGAAACTAAAAAAGAATGTGCCAGTAATATGGGACGATGAGTGTCAAAAAGCCTTTGAAATGATCAAAGCCTATCTCGTAAATCCTCCCGTATTAGCACCAGCGCTTCCAAGGATTCCTCTTAGGTTGCACTTAACAGTCACCAAAGAGACAATAGGGGCTATGCTCGCACAAGAAGTAGCAGGAAAAGAAAACGCCATCTACCACCTAAGCAAGAAAATGCTCGAGTATGAAGTACGCTACACACCACTTGAGAAATTGTGCCTCGCATTAGTGTGGGCCACAACCAAGTTAAGACATTACATGCTTGTGCATACATTTTTTGTAGTATCTGGGATGGATCCACTTAAACACTACTTTGAGAAATCTACACTTAGTGGGCGCATATCAAGGTGGATAGTCAACCTAGCCCTATTTGATGTAAGGTTCATGCCTTAAAAGGCTATTAAATGATCCATGGTCTCGAACTTCTTAGTAGATTTTCTAGTAGATGATTCGACACTAATACATGACAACAAATTTCAAGATGAAGACTTGATGGTCACAGAAGATGACACTTGGACCTTATACTTCGACGGAGCCTCAAACCAAAAGGGATGTGGCGTTGGAGTACTAATAGTATCACCTAAAGAAGAACATGTTCCAATCTCCATAAAGTTAGATTTCGATGTTACCAACAACGCTGATGAATACGAAGCATGCGTGGTAGGCCTCAAAACAGCTTTGACATTAGGAGTAAAGAAACTTTGAATATTCGGAGATTCTTCTTTGTCATCAACCAAATCTCCAAAAGATGGAAAGTAAGGAGTGAAAGTTTAGCCCCTTACGAAACGTATCTGGAAACTCTCACCAACCAATTGGAAAAGGTAGAGTACACAAATCTACCTAAAGAGGAAAACCAAGCCGATGCCTTGGCAAGACTAGCCTCAATGGTTAGAATTCCCACAAAAATCGAGTAAACTCCTTTAACCATAGAGAAAAGGCATAAATCGGCTTACATTCAAGCCATAGATGACGGTGAAGTGGTCCAATATGGAGAAGAAGAAGAAGAAGAAGAAGAAGAAGAAGAAGAAGAAGAAGAAGAAGAAGAAGAAGAAGAAGAAGAAGAAGAAGAAGAAGAAGAAGAAGAAGAAGAAGAAGAAGAAGAAGAAGAAGAAGAAGAAGAAGAAGAAGAAGAAGAAGAAGAAGAAGAAGAACTATGGTTTACAGATATACTCAACTATGTCACCAAAGGAGAATACCCTCCTCACGCTAACAAAAGAGCAAAACGAGCATTAAGACTCTAAGCTTCCCAATATGTACTCATAGATAACAAGTTACACAAAAGGGTACCTAAGGGTTGAGCTCTCTTATCTATAGAGAAGAAGGAAGCCCAAATAGCTATGAGGATAGTCCATGAAGGCGTTTGTGGAACTCATGTTAATGGCAAAACACTAGTCCAAAAGATAATGCGAGAAGGATATTACTAGACTACCATAAATAGGGTTTTTCATCAATATGTAAAAAAATGCCTAAATGCCAAATATATGCTAACTTGCAACATGTTCCTCCATCTCTAATTTACACCTACACTTCACCATGGCCATTTTCAACATGGGGAATTGATATCATTGGATATATTACCCCTCCTGGGACAAGAGGTCACGAATACATTCTAGTAGCAATTGAGTACTTCACAAAGTGGGTTGAAGCACAGTCAGTGCAAAGCATGTAGCACTCTTTATCGAAAGAAACATTATTTGTTGATATGGAGTCCCACATGAGATGATTAGTGACAATGGAACTCAATTTCAAGCAGATTGTTAAGAATTGCTACAAAAGTATGGTATTTAACACCATCATTCTTCTCCTTATAGACCTCAAGCAAATGGTGCAGTTGAGGCAGCTAACAAAAATTTAAATACTAGTACTATTATCAAGAATATGAAAGAAAATTACAAGGATTGGCCTGACAAACTCCATTTCGCACTTTGGGGTTATCATACGTCAATTCGTACATCAACAGGAAATACGCCATTCTCCTTGGTTTATGGAATGGATGCCCTACAACCTGTAAAGCTAGAGATATACCTTCTCTACACATTGCATTGGAAAGCAAACTCGATGAAGTCAAATGGAATAGGGCAAGATATGAAGAGCTAATTTTACTCGATGAAAAGCGACTATAAGCTCTACATCATATTCAATGCTATCAAACTCGTATGGCTAGACACCTTAATAAGAAGGTCAAGACAAGAAACATCAAAGTAGGAGACTTGGTGTTATTTAGGCCTAATTGGTCCGGACCATATTTCGTCAAAACCATCTTGTCAGGAGGTGCAACAAAACTAACTGATATAGATGGTAATGAGTTCTCAAACATGACAAACCTCAACCAATTTAAAAAGTACTACTCATAATTACTTGAGTAGGACGCTCAAGAGAGCTATGCTTGGTCTAATTCCTTAGGAAAGGATACGTAGGCAACCCTTTATAGGGTGCGGCCACTTTACTTTTTGCAAAACTCGCATCCCAGCATGAACGAAAATTCGATGCGGCATCAACGCTAAAGGAAAAAGTTTGTCGCCAGACGATAGACTACAGCACAAGGCGATGAAGCCTGTCGCCTGGCGACGAAAACATCGTCTGGTGGCAGACTTAAAATCGCGGCGCCAATTTTCTGCGAATATCTGGGGAAATTTCGGTGTATTTCGGAAAATTTTTGACTTCCGTACTCAAGAAATTTTCTGAAAAATAATTTAAGTTGTTTTCATTGCTTTAATAAGTGAAATGTAAATGTTAATTTAATTTAAAAGCTGAAATTGCATTAATAAAACAAAGTAAAATTACATTATTGATGGAATTTAAATAAAAGCTTAATAAAATAAATTGACTTAAAATTTAAACTAGTCTATTAAATTGGAAGGTAAGCAATGCTTCAATGTTTCTTCTCTTTCTTTGCTCTTTTCCTATTTTTTTCAGCATCTTCTTCATCGTCCATGATTTTAGCTATTAGGCATCCTTTAGAGGACCTACATTCAATGTTGGAGTAAATGGTTTCCCCCTTAGCTAGGACCCCATGTTTCTTTTCCACCCAAGCTTTCTTTTCTAAGGTGTTAGCTTTTCTTTTTTTTTGTTTTGCCCTCAGTAGTATCCTTTTTCTAAGGCATCGTAGGTGTTTTGAATTCGACTCTCTCACGTAAGCGTTCCATAACTGGAATTACCTTGTCACCTAGACGGTTCTTCACATTAGTTCTACTTTGATCTTTCTTCTTGTCCTTTTTAGGCTTATTAAGACGTCAATTCTTCACATTATTGGGCAAGGAAGGAGGGACCTTTTGGGTAATAAATTCCCATAAAGCCATAGCACTCCAATATGTGTCAAACTTCTCTAATTCTTGAGAAATAGGGAATTCATAGGGATGACGGAGATCCCCCGAAGGAATTGATTAAAGCAGACCGTACTGCCTTTTTACCCTGCAAGGATAATAAAAAGTCATCGTGGTTAAGCTTTGAAGACGGCAGAAGGGTTGCTTATTGTCACCAACATCTTCTCAATTTTCCACCTTGGGACGACCCACTTGATAGCAAAGTTACAAGAAGCAAATATTGTACCCCACTCATGGCGACCCATTTTGGAGAAACGCTTCTTTCGCCTTATAAAGCACTTTGGAGTGTATTTTTCTATATTGTCAGGAGGAATAATTAATTCTATTCTTTCCATTAGCCACATTTGCAAAAATTCAATACAAATAATTAATATTACTATACAAAAATATGTTTTTGATTTCAGTAATTAAAAATATTATTTTTCTACCTGTAATAAAATTGGAGAGCCCCAAAAAGGTGCTTTTGGAGTTTTCTTTAATTCATCTAGAGTAAGCATTGTCTCTCCAAAAATTAATGGCATTGGATTCCTTCCAGATTCAATTTGTTCTAAGAAAGATATTATAATTGCTTGACCTTCATTATTTCTACCACAAGTGAGAAAATATTGGCTAAGCATACAAAAGAGGAAAACCTTTCTTTTATAAATATGAAAAGACTCAAAATACGGTCTATTAAAGTAGCGGCGTGCAAATTCTTTTAGATTAAATACGCTATCATCTACAATATTTGTTAGGTCTCTGTCTATAATAATACTCATTCACTCTAGGAATTACCGTAAGATCTAATAAAGAAGGGAATCCTAGAATGACACCAAATTCTTTCGGTAAAGGGCTAATTTCATAACAGCCTAGTCTAAAACAACGCGCGTGTGTATCCCAATATTCTAAGGGAGTATGAATTAAATATATGTCAAGATCTACCCCCTTAATACCATTAATACCTCCCATGTGAAAAATGTAAAGTTCTTTTCTCTCTTTCGCAGTTAAAGACCGACACCAATCACGAGTAAAATCGCTAAAACTCTTAGTGACTAAAGAAATGATTACTTGTTGAGAAGCTAAGAATATAATTAATGATTAATCTGTTCGAATTATACAGAAATCGGCAGATTAAGGGGCCATTTATGCACAAAACTTGTGCAAGTCGACTCCTGAAAGGATTCGGAGGCAACGCACCACAGCGCTAGACGACAAATTCATCGTTGGGCGACAAAGTCTAACGCCTGGCAACGAAAGCAGCGCCTGGCGATAAAATGTAGCGCGTCGCGATGAATGACGTTGAAATGCCAGCTCAACGCGCTATACAAACCATGATTTCCTGACCGTGATTTGAATTTGTACAATGACTTTATAATTATTCCCTTTGTTCAATCACCCTATGCACAATAATTCAATATATTTTTCCTTTTTTTAGATATTAATCGAGCTTAATAAAATTTAGGCTTGTTTTAGTCTGATTTATTTATCATTTTTTCTTTTTGGAGGAGAAAGTCGGATACCCTCCATTAATAATAAAAATGACGGGTTTTTGCGCAAAATTAATCACATTTTTTTTGCAAAAACATATGCACATAAAATGAAAAATAAAATACAAGATAATACAATCATAATAGATAATAGTTTGTATATACAAATGTGTCAAAAAATGCAAGTCATATAATACAATCGGAAAAGTCCTACAAAGTCAAAATAAATAAAAGCACAGGTACAACTATGGTGCCGAAGGACGCAAATGAGGAGGAATTTTTCATCATTTCGAAGAACGTTGAAGACCTTGGAGTATGCTCCTCACCAGCTCTAGACTCGCCAGGAGGCGGGAACCTCAACTCAGGGCCAATTCACCCCGGCTCACCCTGGTACTGAATCGACAAAGCCTAAGGCTGCAGTGGCTGCTGCAACGACGAACCAAACTCGTACGTCCCACCACCTATCGGAGGAGCCGATGTCGTGCCTCATTGGCCAATCTGCCTAGTCTGTGCACCCACAAAGGAAGAAACCGAACCCTCCAATGTGTCGGCCCGAGCAGCATCAAATTAGCCAGCTCGGCCACTAGAAGTAGTGTGGCGACGCCTTGAGCTAGATCTGGACGGCTCCTTCCTAGCCTCGGGTTTTGTCCGAGTACGTGAAGGAATAGGATGTCCATGCAAAATTAAACTAAGTCAGATGCAACAAAACCAGGAGGATAAACAATACAAAATCAAGGAAAAAAGATACCTCCTCAGCAACGTCGTCGCGACAACAGGAAGCTACGTTCCTCATCCTCACCAGCTGACTCCAAAAGGCATTTATGCACCTCGCCATTGTTGTCACCACCTCGCGCGATAACTGTCAAAAACAAAGTAAGTAACAATACAAGATAAAAGACAAATAAGCAGTAAGTCGGTAACTCACTCAAGTCTGGTGACGAGGAATAAATCACTCAACGAAACGCTGATCCTAAGGAGCCGGAGGAATTATCTGCTCAACGGGGCCATACGTCCCTTGGTAGGTGATGGACATCCGGGGAGGAACGAACTCAGCAGGCTCAGCCTGGAAAAAGCAAATATAAGTGATTAAAGTCAACTTGGGGGTTATCTAGTAAAAAAAAATAAAAAATACCGCCGCCTCCTCGGACAAAACAGGGGCCAGAGCTAGCAGTGGCAGCAAGTCCTCCTCGTAGCACCGCCTCGAACGGGCATGAGATCGCCAAGGGGTACCAGCAGGAGACCTCTCCACAAAGTTTATCAATATCGCATCATGGAACATGTGTCGAGGAGGAGGAGCAGGGACGATAAAAATCTCCAAAGAGTGCTGAACAGCCACCCTCTCACCGAGGTACACCACATCCTCGAACGTCCCCTAAAAGGAGCAAGGCTCAGTAGTTTACTGCACAGCCAGCGCAGAAATAATCAGATCGGCCCACGGCCGATACACTACATCAGGCTCTTACAAAACAATGTATGTGAGATAAAAGTCTATTAAAAGGCAATACAAAAAGGAGGAGGGACCAGAAGAACATAGTGAGAGGATCAACTCTTGGACGTGGGCGGTAGTGGCCTGATCACTAATGCAACCTCTCCAACAGCCGCCAATAGGGAGCTTGCGAGGAGATGGTCTCGCCGGCGCTAGCGACGAAAAATACTCGTAGAACCAAATCTACAAAAACTAAAGAAGATCTGCGAATGTGATGTAAAAACTAATAGATGAAATTAGTTTAAACAAGTCAATGGATCAAGCTTAAGCAAAAGATTGAGAGAAGGTTGGTGTTTAGGTACGGTTTTGTAGGATTTTAGGTGGGTTTTGGGGTTGGAAAGTGGCGTGGCTATTTGAGGGAAATTAGGAATGGAAAGGTTTAGGTTTGTAAGGATTACTCACTTAACAAACAAGGATATGAAGGCAAGGATTTCTCACTCAACCTACTAAGTTCAAATTGTATGGAAGGATTACTCACTTGACCACTCAATCTCTTCAAGTCTAACTTGGTACAAAAACAGGTTATTTCACAAACAAATAATCAGTTTTCAAGTTCAAGCAAAAGCTCTTTTTTTTCATTGATCAAAATCTGATTACAAACTATAATTACATGCCTTTTATAAGCAAAAACGAAACCAACAATCATTGCCTATCCTAATGAAGCAAAAGACTGATTTATTATAACTAGACAAAGAAGCTAAACTTAAGCCTAGAATTACGCCCACATGAGGCAGCCTTTTAGGCTTCACATTCCCCTTAACTTCCTTCATTAACCTGATTTAAATTAGCAAAGAAAACAACTACAAGAATTCAGCAAAACCGTTGGGGTAACACTTGTAATCCCCCCTTGATTCACGCCTCCATCATTTATTCTTGTAATGAAGCTTCCCCTTGAACTTCTCTTCTACCCACGACACTCCAAATGACCAAGGTTGTTCCTATGCTTCAATCAATTCGTGTAATGAACATTCAAGCAAGTAAAACCGTGATTATTGACACCAAAAGGACCATGGGCAGCAAAGGTATCCAATGCCTGATTTTCAAAAGATTTCGCAAGGATAATCTCCTTGGGAAAACCGTGACTTGGACTTGTAGGATGATTATGATTGTTTTGATTAATGGAACCTTCGTGATTTGCATCATCCTCCCCTTCTTCGAAAGGAGTTGTCCTCAACTCGTCATCCTCTAAATATGGGGCTAAGTCACCAACATTGAAAGTTGATGAGACTCCAAATTGCCCTCCAAGATCAACCTTGTAGGCATTGTCATTGATTCTCTCCATGATTTGAAAAGGTCCTTCTGCCCTAGGCATCAATTTGTGTTTCCTTTGCTTAGGAAACCTTTCTTTTCGAAGAAAAATCCAAACAAGGTCACCCACTTCGAACTTCTTCACGTTGCTCAAGTACTTGTTTGCTTGCTTTTTGTAAGACTCATTTGCCTTTTCAATATTCTTTCGAACTTCCTTATGAACATCAATCATGAACTCAATATGTTCCTTGGCTGTCCCATGCACAAATTTGTCCTTAGGAAGGGCAATGTAATCAATGGGCACATAAGGATTCACCCCATAAACAATTTCGAATGCTTAGTATTTCGTGGTTTTGCTTGGAGTTCTATTGTAAGCAAATTCACCATGAGCTAGCTTTAGGTCCCAATTTTTCCCTCCTTTGTTCACTAAGGCACGAAGCAAGGTTCCAAGGACTCTATTCACCACTTCAGTTTGTGGATGATGACTAGTGGAAAGAAGCAACTTAGTCCCCACGAGTCTCCATAAAGACTTCCAAAAATGGCTCACAAACTTAGTGTCACGATCTGAAACAATGGTTCTAGGAAAACCATGTAACCTAGCCACCTCCTTGAAAAAAAGTTGAGCCACATTATAAGCATCATCCACCTTTTTACAAGAAATGAAATGGGCCATCTTTGAAAACCGATCAACAACTACCATGATTGAGTCTTTTCCATGAGCTGTTCTAGGCAAGGCCATGATGAAATCCATACTCAAATCTTCCCAAGGTCTTTCGGGAATGGGCAAAGGCTTGTATTCACCCCTATGAAACGTCATTTTAGCCCTTTGACAAGTAGAACATCTAGCTAAGATTTGGTGCACGTTAGCTAGCATCTTAGGCCAATAAAAATGACTTTGTAATATTTCAAGGGTCTTTTGTATACCCATATGACCAGCAAGGCCTCCTCCATGAGCTTCCCTTATCAATAAGTCTCGAATTGCCCCTTTAGGAACACAAAGTTTGTTTCCTTTGAAAAGAAAACCATCCACCATCACGAATTGACCATTAACCCCATGCTTGCACGCCTCAATGATCTCCATAAGTTCAAGATCATCCTTGTAAGATTCCTTCATGATCTCAAAACCAAGGACCTTAGCTTCCATGATTCCAAGTAGGGTATGCCTCCTTGACAAAGCATCAGCCACAATGTTGGCTTTTCCTTGTTTATACTTCGTAGCAAAATTGAAGGATTGAAGGAATTCTACCCACTTAGCATGCCTAGCATTCAATTTTTTTTGGCCATGTATGAACCTCAAAGACTCATGATCCGAATGCAAGATGAATGGTTGTGGCCTCAAATAATGTGACCAATGATCTAAGGCTCGAACCATGGCATAAAATTCTTTGTCATAAGTGGAATAGTTCAATTTTCCTTGGCTCAATTTCTCACTAAAGTAGGCAATGGGTTTTTTTTCTTGGATTAGGACAGCCCCTATTCCCTTCCCACTTGCATCACACTCAACTTCAAAAGGTTTCATGAAATCAGGTAAGGCTAAAACAGGTGCCTCACACATCTTTTTTTTCACTAACTCAAACGCCTCTTGGGCTTGAGAAGTCCATTGAAAGTTCCCTTTTTTTGTACACTCGGTGATAGGAGCCATGAGGGTACTAAAGTTCTTAATGAACCTCCTATAGAAAGAGGTTAGTCCATGAAATGAACGAACTTCTGTTATGGTTTTTGGGATAGGCCACAAAGCAATGGCTTCTATTTTGCTTGGATCCACCTTGATTCCATCACCTGAAACAATGTTACCAAGAAAAACAATTTCTGTTAGCAAAAAATGACACTTCTCCAATTTCCCATACAATTTTTTCTCCCTCAAAGTTCTAAAAATCTCCTCCAAGTGCCTCAAATGATCTTCCCCATTTTTACTATAAATGAGAATATCATCTAAGTAAACAACTACAAATCTCCCCAAAAAAGGTCTCAACATCTCATTCATAAGCCTCATGAAAGTACTTGGGGCATTTGTTAAACCAAATGGCATAACAAGCCATTCATACAACCCATGCTTGGTTTTAAAAGCTGTTTTCCACTCATCACCCTCCCTCATACGAATTTGGTGATACCCACTTCTCAAATCAATTTTTGAAAACACTCTAGCCCCACTCAACTCATCCAATATATCATCAAGCCTAGGTATGGGAAACCTATACTTAATGGTTATATTGTTCACAGCCCTACTATCAATACACATCCTCCATGTTCCATCTTTTTTAGGCACTAACAAAGTAGGAACAGCACAAGGACTCATAGACTCCCTCACATAACCCATTTGTATCAACTCCTCAATTTGTTTTTGCAACTCTTTGGTTTCCATGGGGTTACATCTATAAGGTGGTTTGTTAGGAAGGGGTGCTCCCGGAATTAGGTCAATTTGATGTTCAATCCCACGAATGGGAGGTAATCCTAAAGGCAACTCATTAGGGAAAACATCCTCATAAGCTTTGACTAATTCGGCCAAACTAGGGTTTTGTTGAACAAACCCTTCATGCTCCTCCTTACTCAACAACAAAAACACCTCATCTTCCTTCTCTAAAGACTTTTCAAATTCTTTAAAAGAAAGTAACAAAATTTCTTTTCTTTTGGGCTCTTTTTGTGGTGTTTGTGGTGGTGGAAATTTTGTTTGGGAAATCGTTTTTTGTGGTGGTAAGGGATGCAACACTTTCTTGCTGCCTTGGTGGGTGATAGTATAAGTATTGGATAGACCATCATGGACTGATTTTCGATCACTTTGCCATGGTCTACCTAACAAAATGTGACAAGCATCCATAGGGATGACATCACACAAAATTTCATCAACATAAGAACCAATCTGAAATTTTACTAAGCATTGTCTCCTAACTCCCGTACTCTTACTTTTATCAAGCCAACTTAATTTGTAAGGGGTAGGGTGTCTAGTGTTTTTTAAATCAAGCTTTTTAACAACGTCACTTGACACAACATTTGCTTCACTACCACTATCGACAATTAAGTCACAAACATCTCCATTAACCTTGCATTTGGTTAAAAAGACATTCTCTCTTTGCAAAGGGTTTCTTTCAACCTCAACTTGCATTTGTAAAGCTCTCCTCAAGACTAGGCTGTTTTTTTCGGGGAAACAATCATCACCTTGTTCCTCCTCTTCATTAGAATCATAAGATTCCAAAGGGTCATTTTCAACAACATTTTCATCCTCTAACTCCTCATCTAGGCTAAAAGGTTGAGCCATCATATTTTTTAGCTCTCTCATGGTTAAAGCTCTAGTATTAGGACAATCCCTCTTATAGTGTCCTCTTCCATGACACTTAAAACACACTATGTCACTCAAGTCCCCGGTTTTGGCAACAACTTTGCCTTTTTCTTTTGGGTCAAAGGAACTTGGTTTTCTTTTGGTGGAATTTGGGAAAGAAGAGTTTTCTTTTAGTGGATTGAAAGGGCGTTTGTATTTTGGCTCAAATGGATTAGAAGGCTTTTTCTTTTTCTTTTGATTATCAAACTTAACAGAAAGTTTGCAAGCTTCATCAAAAGTCAAATTGGGTTGCACTTCTATCTTTTCAAGGATCTCCTTATCTAGACCAGCCATAAACCTCCCTAGTTTCAAATCCTCATTTTCCACTACTTCACAAATAATGGACAATTTTTCAAACTCTTTTATGTACTCCTCCACACTACTACTACCTTGTTGCAAGGTACTCCATTTAACATACATGGATTGTTTGTAATTAGAAGGCACAAAACGTCCCCTAAGTTTCTTCCTAAGCTTGGTCCATGTAGAAATACGAGTTTTCCCATTGCTTTCTCGTTTTCTTTGGACTCCTTTCAACCAAGTTTCAGCATACTTGGCTATCTTTACCTTAGCAATCTTGTACTTTTGTTCATCTTCCTCAACGTCTTTGAACTCAAAGTACCTCTCAAGTGATTGCTCCCACTCCAAGTACTTCTCAGGGTCAAGAGTACCATCAAAAAGGTCTACATCCACCTTTAGACTCTTGTCATCATATCTAGGAGGGTTTTGGCGCCCATCCCTTTGTTCTTGTGTCAACAAACGAGCCATTAGAGCCATTATATTACCATGTAATTGCTCATTGGTTTCTAATAGCCTTTGTTGGTTTTCCTCCATCATTCTAATTCTCCTTTGATCAGGGGTTTCATTTGGGTTTGCTTGATCCATTTGGACAGAAAATTCCCCCTACCTGACGCGCCAAATGATGTAAAAACTAATAGATGAAATTAGTTTAAACAAGTCAATGGATCAAGCTTAAGCAAAAGATTGAGAGAAGGTTGGTGTTTAGGTACGGTTTTGTAGGATTTTAGGTGGGTTTTGGGGTTGGAAAGTGGCGTGGCTATTTGAGGGAAATTAGGAATGGAAAGGTTTAGGTTTGTAAGGATTACTCACTTAACAAACAAGGATATGAAGGCAAGGATTTCTCACTCAACCTACTAAGTTCAAATTGTATGGAAGGATTACTCACTTGACCACTCAATCTCTTCAAGTCTAACTTGGTACAAAAATCGGTTATTTCACAAACAAATAATCAGTTTTTAAGTTCAAGCAAAAGCTCTTTTTCATTGATCAAAATCTGATTACAAACTATAATTACATGCCTTTTATAAGCAAAAACGAAACCAACAATCATTGCCTATCCTAATGAAGCAAAAGACTGATTGATAATAACTAGACAAAGAAGCTAAACTTAAGCCTAGAATTACGCCCACATGAGGCAGCCTTTTAGGCTTCACATTCCCCTTAACTTCCTTCATTAACCTGATTTAAATTAGCAAAGAAAACAGCTACAAGAATTCAGCAAAACCGTTGGGGTAACACTTGTAACCCCCCCTTGATTCACGCCTCATCCAAAGTGGACATCTAATGAACCTGTTGCTTTAGTCTTAGAGACTCTTGGGTTTTTCCCATTCACAAAGAAGGGTGAAATTCTATGCTGCATTTCATGGGAAGATTGAAGATTGGTACACGGTTGGCTAGCATCACATTTTGGACGCATTTCATGACTATTTTGGGCGTGTGGATCCTAGGCCATTTACTATCTATTATTAACTTATGTGCTAGTTAATATTGCTGAAATAATGCCAAGAATCTAGCTCTTGGCCGGTTGTAATGGGGGGGTTATCAATAGGCTTTATTATGCTTTCATTACTTAGCTTAAATCAAGGCTTGAATCAAGGAGGAAACCATTGGCTGTTGGCCTTTCATTCTTGGACGGTTTCCTTGGATTTTGGTGTGCTTTTGCTGCTCCTTTCCTCTATAAAAGGGAGAGCAAAACAGAAATTAAAAGGCAGTTTTGAGATTTGATAAAAAACCTTGTGTTTATAGCATTTTAACTTAGAGTTTGTCTCAAGTTCAAGTGTTCCCTTATTGCTTTGAGTGAGTCTTGAGTGATAAGCTTAGGAGAGATTGAGTGAGTCTTATCTCTGGCCTAAAACCCCAAAACTTTGAGTGTGTCCTTGAGTTTTGGCCCTTTTATCTTGTTCCATGATATTTGAGTATTCTAACTATAAGTATTTTTAAATCCATCAACCCATATTCGGGAGGGGGTATTTAGATTTACATCATCTGGTATCAGAGCCTAGTTAAGGGTTTTCTTAAAGAAAATCGAGTTTGAAGGCGTTTGGAGCAAAACGGCAGAATTCAATCAGTTTGGAGTTGCGGTTTGAGAAGGACATATCTCCTTCGTTTTCTGTCCAAATCGAGTTATTTCTTTTTTGAATCTGGATATTTTTTTGCGTAGATTACTCACAAAAATTTTCAGATATTTTGGAATCTTTCTGCTAATAAACTGGGCAGGTTTTTCGCAGCAGCGCAGAAAAGAGGCAAAACCGGGAAGGCAGAATTCAATTGAAGATTTCTCCCTCATCCGAAAAGCTTTTGAGGAATTTCTTTTTTGCAAATTGGTTGTTTTGATCTGAATATTCTGAATTTGTAAGCCTTTGAGAGTCTAGAGGCAATTTTCGTTTTTCATTTTGTCTCTAATTTCGGCAGTTTTCATTGTACTTGTAATATCCAAGCAAAAATAGTGGAAATCATGTCTAGTGAGGAGCTTGCTAGAATGTTGCAAGTAATCACTGAAAAATTGGAGAATTTGGAGAAAAAAACAGAAGAGAGTGAAGTCTCTAGGGCACAACAAGATACTAGGATGGATGCCATATCTGATATGCTCCTTAAAGCCACTAGGAAAATAAATTAATTAGAGGAGGAGGATGAAAATAGTGGTAACAATTTTAGACAATTTGATGAAGATAGGGGTCTAAAAATTGATATGCATGAATTTGATGGAGGGCATGATTGTGAGGCTTTCTTAGATTGGGTTAGGCAAATTGAAACCGTTTTTTATTACAAGGGGTATGATGATAGGAAACGGTTCAAGTTGGCTGTCCTTAAACTCACTAAACTAGCTGCATTGTGGTATGAAAACCTCAAGTCAAATAGAAGAAGAGAAGGGAAAGATAAGATAGACTCGTGGGAAAAATTAAAAAAGAAAATGAGGGAAAAATGGGTAAGTAAAGAGTATGAACAAGATCAATACTTAAAATTAACCCACCTATCACAAGAAAACATGAGTGTGGAGGATTACATAAAAGAATTTGAAAGGTTAGGCTTGACTTGCGACTTGCAAGAAAAGGAGGCTTACAAAATTGCTAGATTTGTCAAGGGGTTGACCAAAGAAATTAATAGGAAAGTGGAAGTTACTCATTATGCCACTTTTAGTGATGTATGCAAACTAGCTTTGAAGTATGAGTCTCAACTTAAAGAAGAAAGGGAGAAAGAGAAGCCCAAAACTTCTTCTTTCAAGAGTACTTCGAAATTTACTCCTTTCAACTCTAAAGGGAGTACTTTTCAAAGTAAAACCTTTTCACCTAGCTCATCAAAAGGGAAAGAAAAACAAGTAGTTTCGCCTAGTGAGCTTTCAACTAGGAGAAAATGCTTCAAGTGTCATGGGAGAGGACATATTGCATCGGAATGTCCTAGTAAGAGTGTGTTAACAGCCTCTCAATGTGCTCTCATGGATGAGGAAGAAAAGGTCTATAACTTTGTGGCTCATGAGGAGGGTTGCGAGTTTGATGAAGAGTATGAGGAAGAGATTCAACCCGAAGATGAGTTCAACATGATGGTGGTTCATAGAATCTTGTATAATGAACCCGAAATTGATCTTAAACAACGAAACAACTTGTTCCACACTAGATGCAAGATAGGAGAGAAGACTTGCAATGTGATTGTTGATAGTGGTGCCCAAACAGATGTTGTTTCATTCGAGGCTGTGAGTAAATTGAAGCTACCCACTAGAGACCATGGTGAACCTTACAAGCTCAATTGGTTGAATGATGGCACAAGCATTAGAGTCAAGAAGCAAGCATTGGTGTCTTATTCCATTGGAGGGTTCGAAGATGAGCGTTGGTGTGATATTCTTCCTATGGATGCGTGTCATTTGTTGCTTGGAAGACCGTGGCAGTTTGATCATGATTCGGAGCATAAAGGGAAAACTAATGTGTATATTGTAACTACCAAAAATGGTAGAAAATTTAAGTTAGTGCCTTTACCTCCTAAAGTTGCTAAGAAAGAAAAAGAGAAAAGCAACTATCTTGTAACTTGTAATGAATATGAACGAATAATGAAAGAAATGGGGGGAGGGTATGCTTTGGTGGTAAGGACCAAAGATGATAATGGTACTACTTGTATTAACTCATCCATGCTAAATGAGTTATTAGAAGAGTACCAAGATGTGTACCCCAATGACTTGCCCAAAGGCCTACCTCCAATTAGAGGCATTGAGCACGCCATTGACTTAATTCCAGGAGCACCTTTGCCCAACAAGGCTGCCTATAGGTGTAATCCGGAAGAGAGTAAGGAACTTGAAAAGCAAGTGAACGAATTACTTGAGAGAGGTTATGTGAAAGAAAGCCTTAGTCCTTGCGCGGTTCCAGCCCTCTTAGTACCAAAAAAAGATGGTACTTGGAGAATGTGTGTTGATAGTCGTTCCATTAACAATATAACGGTCAAATACCGTTTTCCTATGCCTCGATTGCAAGATATGTTAGATGAGTTGAGTGGTGCCTTAGTCTTTTCCAAAATAGATTTAAGGAGTGGGTACCATCAAATGAGAATTCGAGAGGGGGATGAGTGGAAGACGGCTTTCAAAACAAAACAAGGGTTGTATGAGTGGTTAGTGATGCCATTTGGGCTTTGCAACGCCCCAAGCTCCTTCATGAGATTGATGAATGAAGTTCTCCGTCCTTTTCTTAATGATTTTGTTGTTGTTTACTTAGATGACATTCTTGTGTATAGTAAAAACAATGATGATCATGTAATTCATTTGAGGAGATTGTTTGAAAAATTGAGGGAGGTGAAGTTGTATGGTAAGCTTGAAAAATGTGTATTCATGACTCCTAGTGTTGTATTCTTAGGATACATTGTAACAGGAGAGGGGGTTCATGTAGATCCGGAGAAGGTAAAAGCAGTCCAGTCTTGGTTGGCTCCAACCAATGTGCACGAAGTTAGAAGTTTTCATGGACTTGCCTCCTTCTATAGGCGGTTCATCAAAAACTTCTCTACCATCATGGCTCCAATCACCGAGTTTACCAAAAAGGGTGAGTTCGTATGGGAAGAAAATGCTCAACGAGCCTTTGAGAAGGTTAAACATATGCTTTGCAACGCTCCTATACTTGTGCTACCAGATTTCAACAAAGTGTTTGAGGTAGAGTGTGATGCAAGTGGGATTGGAATAGGTGCTGTTTTGATTCAAGAGAAGAAGCCCGTGAGTTACTTTAGTGAGAAGTTGAATGGGGCTAAGTTGAACTATTCCACTTATGACCGTGAGTTCTATGCCATAGTTAGAGCACTTGATCATTGGTCTCACTACCTTAGACCAAAACCATTTGTTCTTCATTCCGATCATGAGGCTCTGAAATTTATTCATGGGCAACAAAAACTCAACAAGAGACATGCTAAATGGGTGGAGTTTCTCCAATCATTTACCTTTAGCTCCAAGTACAAGGATGGAAAGAGTAATGTTGTGGCCGATGCATTGTCTCGTCGGAGCTACTTACTTTCCATGGTGGATGCTAAGATCTTGGGTTTTGAACAACTCAAGGAATGTTACATAAATGATCCCGACTTTGCTAGCGAGATAGAGAATCCTACCAAAGAGTTTGTGAGACAAGATGGCTACCTCCTTAAAGGTAACAAGCTATGTGTTCCGAAGAGAGAAGTGCATGGTGGAGGTTTAGCCGGACATTTTGGGATACAAAAGACTCTTGATATTCTAGGTGAACACTTCTATTGGCCTAGAATGATCAAGGATGTTACTCATGTTGTGGAGAGATGTGCTACTTGTCAAAAGGCTAAGGGACACTTCACAAAGGGTCTTTATACTCCGTTGCCAGTTCCGGATGCTCCATGGGAAAGTGTTAGCATGGATTTCATTGTTGGATTGCCTCGCACTCAAAGGGGAAGAGATAGCATCATGGTTGTTGTAGATAGATTCTCTAAAATGGCACACTTTGTAGCTTGTAATAAAACTGATGATGCCGTGAAAGTGGCCGAGCTGTACTTCAAGGAAATTGTCAAACTCCATGGCATTCCTCGAAGTATAGTATCTGATAGGGACTCCAAATTCCTTAGTCACTTTTGGAGAACCTTATGGAAACTTGTGGGTACCAAGTTACTATTTAGTACCTTGCATCATCCCCAAACCGATGGGCAAACCGAGGTCACTAATAGAACTTTGGGTACTTTGTTACGAGGTCTTGTGAGCAAAACGCAAAAAGATTGGGACATGAAATTAGCCCATGCGGAGTTTTCTTACAATAGAGCTCATTCCCTAACTACTTCCCGTTCTCCATTTGAAGTAGTTTATGGAGTGAACCCATTTGTGCCGATTGATCTTGTTCCTATGGTTAAGAGTGACATGGTAGAGAAAGATGCTAAAAAGAGGGTGGAAACCTTTCAAAAAACCTGTGAGCAAGTGAAGAAAAGAATTGAGGAGATGAATAAAAAATACCAAGAGCGAGCCAATAAGAAACGCAAACAGCCTATTTTTCATCCCGGGGACTTGGTTTGGGTGCATTTGAGGAAGGAGAGGTTCCCTAAGCTTCGCAAAAACAAGCTTATGCCTCGTTCTGATGGTCCTTTTAAGGTTCTTGAGAGGGTGAACGATAGTGCTTACAAAATTGAGCTACCAGACAAATTGATGGGTGTTAGTGCGACTTTCAATGTAGGGGATTTATCACCATACTTTGATGATTCAAGTTTGAGGGAAAACTCTTTTGAAGAAGGGGGGAATGATCCAAAGTGGACATCTAATGAACCTGTTGCTTTAGTCTTAGAGACGCTGGGTTTTTCCCATTCACAAAGAAGGGTGAAATTATATGCTGCATTTCATGGGAAGATTGAAGATTGGTACACGGTTGGCTAGCATCACATTTTGGACGCATTTCATGACTATTTTGGGCGTGTGGATCCTAGGCCATTTACTATCTATTATTAACTTATGTGCTAGTTAATATTGCTGAAATAATGCCAAGAATCTAGCTCTTGGCCGGTTGTAATGGGGGAATTATCAATAGGCTTTATTATGCTTTCATTACTTAGCTTAAATCAAGGCTTGAATCAAGGAGGAAACCATTGGCTGTTGGCCTTTCATTCTTGGACGGTTTCCTTGGCTTTTGGTGTGCTTTTGCTGCTCCTTTCCTTTATAAAAGGGAGAGCAAAACAGAAATTAAAAGGCAGTTTTGAGATTTGATAAAAAACCTTGTGTTTATAGCATTTTAACTTAGAGTTTGTCTCAAGTTCAAGTGTTCCCTTATTGCTTTGAGTGAGTCTTGAGTGATAAGCTTAGGAGAGATTGAGTGAGTCTTATCTCTGGCCTAAAACCCCAAAACTTTGAGTGTGTCCTTGAGTTTTGGCCCTTTTATCTTGTTCCATGATATTTGAGTATTCTAACTATAAGTATTTTTAAATCCATCAACCCATATTCGGGAGGGGGTATTTAGATTTACATCAACGCCTCCTTCATTTATTCTTGTAATGAAGCTTCCCCTTGAACTTCTCTTCTACCCACGGCACTCCAAATGACCAAGGTTGTTCCTATGCTTCAATCAATTCGTGTAATGAACATTCAAGCAAGTAAAACCGTGATTATTGACACCAAAAGGACCATGGGCAACAAAGGTATCCAATGCCTGATTTTCAAAAGATTTCGCAAGGATAATCTCCTTGGGAAAACCGTGACTTAGACTTGTAGGATTATTATGATTGTTTTGATTAATGGAACCTTCGTGATTTGCATCAGAATGCTAGTAAGAATCTATAGCTAACTGTAAAAAAGGGATAAAGTATACCTCTACGATTCTCTAGAAGTTGGAGAGTGTTGTATCTCCTGTAAAAGCTCTGTTACAACAAGAGCGTCGCAAGCCCAGCAAGAAATCAGCATAGGCCAAGCTGGCCCTGTCATAGGTCACGACCAGCTGAAGCTCGCGGAGAGCAGGAAAGTAGTAGAAAAGTACTCGGCTACCTTTGTCAGGAGAAAAAGTCCCTGACAGCAAGATAAATACGAAAATGCGCACCCGCTACTCACTGGTGGTCGAATCATCCTCAAAAGCCATCGCTAGAGTAGACCGGCGGATACACCGAGCACTAAGTCGTGCCGGATCAACCTCAGCACGGGGCTGAATGGTAATCTAACCAAACAACTCCTCAACTATTGAAGAAAGGCCAGTAATGCTATTGTCAAATGGTAGTGTAGTCGAGCGGAACTCCTGTCCCGAGATAAGACTAAATTCAGCAGGGGTGATAGCCATCTTACTCCAAAGAAAGTGAAAGGTGTTAGTAGTGTCCCTGATGAAATCCACCGAAGCCCGAACCACGTGGTCGCTCGCGTCGAAAGAGTACATGGCCTGAGTGGCCCGAAACAAGGCTGTCAACCCACAGGACTCCCAAAGCCGTCACAACTACTTGTCGTACATATAGCCAATTGTCTCGTTTCTAGAACCGTGGCTACGAGCCCTCCCGCTGACAATCCCACGACGCACCCGCTCAAAAATGTGGTGCTTGAGAGCGAAAAACAAAGTGCGCTCATCCAACTCAGGAAAGGGTCCCGGAGAGGTAGATGGCTCCTCGCTCTCACCGACAGGCGCGTGCTCCCTTCGAGCGTCCCGAGATCGAGACCCAGAACCGCATTGTCTAGCCATACTATATTATGAAAAATGACAAAAAAAAAACTAAGGCTCTATAGTATCCAAAGTTTGCCTAGCCGCATGATACTATGTTCGCAACAAAAATAGAGTACGTAGTACTAAAACAGAGCACGATTTCAATTCAAGCATATATAGCATTTTCTAGAAATCAAACAATTTCTTGCAATACTATGACTATTATTATGACAAATTGTACAAGAATAGCTAGCAAGAACGCGAAGAACAAACTGCATTATTCTCACGACCTCTAGGGGTTCAACAATGGTGAATTGTTCGTTGCTCCACTAAATGGAGTCAAATAAGTCTCAAAATACTCCTAAGGCAATATACAAACATAATCAAGCGATTCCATGGCATAAAATTTAACCAACAAAGCAAATTAAGCAAAGTAAATTTCAAAATTTTAGAAAATTGGTGAAATAACATGCAAAAATTCAGCGAAATTCAAGTGAGTTTGAAGAAACCTTACATAGATCAGCAAACTAGATGAACTAAGCTTAGATTTGCAAAAAATTTGAGCGAATTTCATAGAGAAATGAGCAAGAATGAGTAATTTGAAGTATTAGGCGATTTGCGAGCAAATAAAAGCAGCAACGGAGAAATGATGAAGAAAGGGGATTTATTGGAAAATCCCGAGTGCAGCGCCAGACGACGAATTTATCGCTTGGAAACAAGCCTGTCATGTGGCGACAAGCAAAAAGCGTTGCGATAAGGCCTTCCAGCAAGCGCTGGTGCGACGAAAAAGTGTGTGGCCCCATAATATGCTTATGTGGACCTCGTGCAGCAATTTGGATTCCTTGTTACGCCAGTTAGCCCCTCTAAGCGAATTGACATGATTTAGTAATCGGCTCGATTACAGTCACATTAAGTGATCGACCTCATAAATGATCGTCTCACTTAGCTTAAAGTGCCTAAACATTGGCTCATAATAGAGGCACTGACATAATGGTTCATAAACAGCAGAGGCACCGACATAATGGTTCACAAGCAGCAAAAGCGTCGTCGTACTGACATAGCGGAAACAAAGTTCAAGCGAGATTTAATGGTCAACAAGCGTTGGTCTTTGGTAATTTTCTTCGGGATATCATCGCAACAAATGAGGATAAATTCAACTGAAGGTATCTTAGACATCGTTCCCTAGCTTGTGGAGGGTTGTCACAAACAACTGGAGCTGATTTCATGCGAAGTTATCTTTGATCGTGTTCCTTGGCTTGCGGAAGATGGTCACAAGGCAGTAGAAGATCATTTCAAGCGAAGTAGTATTCAATAGTATTCTCTGGCTTGCAAAAGACTATCACAACGGAAATTTGAGGCAATTACTAGCGTAGCAGTCTTCAGGCGGTATCCCCTAGCTTGAGGAAGATTGACACAACAAATGGGTTACCTTCAGAAACGTGTGCTCGACGTAGCAAGATACGCGTTTCTTAACTTGTTTATTTGTTTAACTAACACTAGTTTGCTGGTATCGATGTTACAAGAATGATTTAGGATCGCATAACGTTCTGAATCATTCTCCGTCCCTATTGATACTTTGACTTTTGTTTTCGAAACTTGCGTTTCTCCAAACTCAGTCAAAGTGGGGGGCTTCTGTAGACACCCATTTGTGTCTCCCCAAAACTAAACCCAGTGATGAATACCTTTCGCGTCGAATCATAATCGAATGAAGTGAAAGTGTGAAAAGTCTAATGTTGTGGTTAGTTTTTATTAAAAACCTCTCTTTCTGTTTTCGAAAACCTACTCTATTTTATGAAAATAGCCCATCCAGTTTTTTTTGGTCCATAACAAGGGTCTAATAACGATGTAGCTGGATTATGCTCGAAAAGAGCTTTCCAATGATAAATTATAAGCCCAATTTCGATGAATAATGAGGAAGTTACGGTTAAAATACTAAATTGGGCCCATTTTGGTTTTTATATGCGACCTAATGATCTAGAGGAGGGCCTATTATGAATTATCATTCCTAAAGCAATTAGGATTGATTATAGTCTTCTATAAGGTTATTTTAAATCCTAATAAGATTAGGATTGATAATTATGTTTTATGAGTTTTATTTCGAATTAAAAAAGCGGTTTAAATGAATTTAAGATTTTACCCTTCGTACGGTCTTTACGACTTGATTTTATCAAAAAGTAGATTCCGCGTTGAAAATGCGTGGAAAACATTATGCAGGTTTGTCGCCTGGCGACAAACCCTATCGATTGGCGACAAAATTGTCGCCTGGCAACAAGCCTTGTAATTGGCGAAAGAGTCGTGTTTTATTCCTTTTCAAACTCTTATTCGTTTTATCGACTCCGGAATATTTTCTTAAAAACAGGGTCCCTGGACCTCCGTTTTTCAATAAAAAAATTCTCTAATTCTCTTTTCTTTCTCTAAAAGGTAAAGCTTATTCTCTCTCCCTCTTTCTAGCCTAGCCCTTTTACAAACACAATTCCTCATACATTAGCATTAGACACACCTAGCCAAGTTCGAAGTTGCCTTCGCCTTAGACGTGAAAGGTTTGATATTTTTGAGGGTTTGGTCCCAAATCTCTATTTCAATTATTTAATTTAATTGTTTGATTTTATAATTTTCCTTGAAGTTACTAACGCGTGTATTTTGTTATTATAAAGAGATACGAGGCGTCCAAGTAAGTGCTTTAATTGTTTTATTGATTATTTGATATAGAAATCATGTTTAGGTTGTTATTTTGATTCCTAGTATCATGTTAGGATGCTTTTTCTATTTTCTTTCCTAATATCATGTTAGTATCACGTTAGGGCTAAATCTTTGATCTTTAATGTTTAGTGACATGCTAGGGTTTGTTATTAATCTTGTTAGTATCATGCATAGGATCTTGATATTATTATGCTTTATCATGATTATAATTATTGTTGTGATGATTATTATGATTATTATTATGTTGCTTGATAATTATATTTATTGTTATTGCTTGATCACGCCTTTTATGCATGTTAAAAAGGAATTTGTACTTGTAATCACGCTTAATAAGATAATTAATAATCTTGTTTTAGGCTAATATTATTATAATTCAAGTGATCGCCAATAATAGATTTATTTGTGCATTAATATTCAACAAACATTGATTAAACAGGTTTAGGGTAATCCTAATGATTGCATGTTAGTCAGAAAGCGCACAGGAATATAAGTAGAAAAAAGTAGAGGCCTATTATTAGGACGAATTCTTTCTCTTTAAGATTAGATTTGTACCCTCATCCTCGAACTTCCAGTCGTGGTTCTAGACCTATTGGAGTTAACGATCTCTGGGATTGTTAATGGGTGTAACCTTCATCCCGTGAACAGTTTACAAGTTCCTAAAACTTGTTGGCGACTCTTTTGCTCTAGCTTCCTCCCCTTTGGACGCCACCATGCTTAAGTGTATGGTCAAAGTGCGGATCATCTTTGGGGTAATGCTTGAAATATTCCTTACTGGTAGGATCAAAACTTGTCAAATGCGAACACCACCGCTAACATTTCCTTTTCTGTTGTAGTGTAGTTCCTGTAAGCCTCATCTTCTTTCTTATTTTTACCCAAGCACGGTACCTACTGCAAAGTCACTATCATCGCACATTAGCTCAAAAAGCAAGCTGAAATCCGGAGCTTGCATAACGGGAGAGGAAATGAGAGCTTAAGAAATGCCTCAAGGCAAGCCTCATTGAAGCTAAAAACAATGTCCTTCTTGAGTAATTCGATCAAAGGTTTGGAAATTGATGAAAAATCATTAATAAATCTTTGGTAAAAACTAGCATTCATTGAAGAAAAGCTTTAATAAATCGTTAATATCACGGGAGTAATTCGAAGGAAAGCTCTTACTCCCGTGATATAAGTAGGAGAGAGAAACTATGAAATCATCAAAACTTTGGCCAGATCAACTTCAATGCCATTCTTAGAAACATTATGGCCAAGGACAATACCCTCCTTAACCATAAAGTGGCATTTTTCCCAATTCAAGACCAAATTCATCTCATGACACCTTTTTAAAACTTTTTCAAGATTATAAAGATAAGTGTCAAAAGACGAGCCACCAACATTAAAATCATCCATGAATAGTTCAATATCTTTTTCTAGCATCTATGAGAAAATAGAATTCATGCATCGTTGGAATGTTGAAGGAGCATTGCATAGCCCGAATGGCTTTTTTCGGAATGCAAATGTCCCATATAGACATGTGAAAGTAGTTTTCTCTTGGTCACTTGGATGGATATGGATTTGGTAAAATTCGGAGTACCCATCAAAGAAACAAAAGAAAGCATGGTGAGAAAGTCTTTCCAACATTTGGTCCATGCATAAAAGAGGAAAATGGTCCCTCTTAGTATTTTTGTTCAATCTCCTATAATCAATACAAATCCTCCACCCGGTCACCGTCCAGGTTGAGATTTCCTCACCTCCTTCATTTTTGATGATTGTAATTCCACCCTTTTTTGGAACTACGTGAACCGGGCTAACCCATTTGCTATATATATGAGATAGCATAGATGATGCCCACTTCACATAGTTTCAAAATCTCTTTATTAACACCTCTTGGAGGTTGGGGTTTAACCTTCTTTGAGGTTAAATGGAGGTGGATTGATCATATTCAAGATGTATACGATGCATGCACAAAGAAGGGCTAATACCCTTGATATCATCAATGTTATACCTTATCACATCTTTACATTTTCTCAAAACATCAAGAAATATTTCCAAATGAAGTCCATCAAGGCTAGCATTGACGATAATAGGGTATTTTCCTTCATCATCAATATAAGCATATTTCAAAGAAGGGGGAAGGGGTTTGATTTCTACCTTGGGAGGAGGATTAGAACTCTCCTCCAATTTCTCCTCTTCTTGTTTACGCTCGATTTCCACTTCTTGTACAACCTCATCCACCTTTAAGGTTTCTTCCATAGCCATGACGAACTCTCTTGCCTCTTGAGAGTGAAACTCTTCCTTGCATGTAAGAGCTTCAATCATCGGATCTTGGGGCCTCGTCACTAACCTCCCCCAAACGATCTAACTCCTCATTAACAACATCGACTCGGTAACATTTCTCAACCATGGGGGTCTTAAATAATTTAGAGAACTTAAAGACAATCTTCTCATCGGCCACCTCACATGTAATGTGTTGTTCTTGCAATTGATGACCGCCCCAAGGTTTTAAGAGCTTCACAACCCAAGATCAAAGGTGTATCAACATCTTCCTCCATATCCATCACTACAAAATCACATGGCACATTGATATGCCCAACTTCAATAGGAACATCTTCAAGTTCACCATAAGGGAGTTTGACCGAGCTGTCATCTAGTTGAATTATTTTTCTTGTGGGAATCATTTAAATATTGATATTTTGTGCAATGGAGAGGAGAATTAAGATAACACTCGCTCCTAAATCCGCTGAGGCACTCTTAGGTTCCATGTTACCGATCTTAACCTGTAAAGTAAAGCTTCCCGGGTCCTTCTCTTTCTTTAAAATCTTATGTTGAATAAGTGCACTAACTTTATGAGGGAGGGTAATGAGCTCGTCATTGAGCTTCCTCTTGTTTGTTAAGATGTCCTTGAGAAATTTAAAGTAGGAAGGCATTTGGATAACTACCTCGATGAAAGGGAGACTTAAGTGTAAGTATTTCATTACACTAAGGAATTTAGCGAATTTATCATTCAACTTTCTCTCCGCAAGCCTCCCGGGGAAAGGAACTAGCCCATTTAGATTCCTAGTCTCACTAGGACTTGAGGTTGTTTTCTCATCAGTGTGCTTCTTCTTCTCCACATTCTCTTCTTTCCCAACTCCTTTGTCTTCTTCAACTCTCTTCTCCACCCTCTCACTTTCTTCGTCCCCCTCTTTAGACCCTTCATAGGATGTGCCCGATCTCAATGTAATTGCCTTGCAAGAATTGGGTTTTAAGTTGTGAGAGGGGTTAGGTTGTGGTTGCCAGGGTAAGGTAAAAGGTGAGTTGAAAGGTACTCTCTTGGCCAATTGGGCTAATTGTTAATCAACCATCTTGTTATGAGCTTTGACCTCTTGCATGTGTTCATTCACGGCTTGGAGTTGTTGGAGAATTTGGGTTTGTGTGGAATTGGATTGAGACGCTTGATCTTGACTCCTTTGAGACCCTTGATTTTGATTGTTGTATTGGGTTTGGTTGTTGTATTGGTTATTTCTTGGGTAGTTAACCCTTGGTTTTTGGTTTTGAGGTGGAGGTGGAGGTGGGTTTTGATATTGAGGGTTGGAATTGTATAATGGTTGAGATTGTTGCCCCCATTGTTAAGGTTGAGGTGCAAATCTGGTTGGTTGTTGTCTCGAAGCTACTCCTCCACCACTTCCCCAAAACCCTTCTTGCCTTGTGTTGTAAGCTGTAACATGTTCGGGGCATAAGCCTCCACAATCAGATGTATCATGGTTTGAACCACCACAATTGTGACATGAGAAAGAATTAACTTGAGAGGAGCTTGCCACACTACTAACACTTGTATTCAACTTTGTAAGCCCCTTGGTCAAAAGCTCAATTTGAGGTTGCAATTGATAAACCTTCTCAAATTCATACATCACACTTTTCTTCGGTGCATCCTCCTTCTACCACCCCAAGTGTAGTTCTTCACCACTTCTTATATTGTTACCTTAACTTGGTTTTGGGTGATCTTAATCAATTGTCCACCCGCCCCCGCATCAAAGTTAGCTCTAGACATAGGTTCCAATCCGTCATAGAAGAATTGCATAAGAAAGATTTGATTGTCTTCATGATGAGGACATGCTTGTACCAATTCCTTTAACCTTTTCCAAGCTTCACTAAGACTCTAATTCGTTTCTTGTTCCAATGATGCAATCTTCATCCTTATCTCGACGTTCTTTTCCTCGGAAATGAATCTCTTCTAGAATGCCTTTACTATCTCTCTCCAATTGTTAGCTTTACTCGAAAGAGATTGTCGAAATAGGTGCATTCGGATGTACTCTTGCAAAACTTGATTGTTTTGAATCATGGGACATAGCTCAAGGAATCTATCAAGGTGCTAAATGGGATCTTCACTTGGAGAATCCGAAAATTGATCCGCTTGTACCATCCTTGTTTATTGGGGTTGAATGGTAAAGTTGCTTTCCATGACGGGAAGCAAAATCCCTCCTGTAAGCTCGTAATCCTCCGGATTTCAAACTCACAAAACAAAACTTTATGCTCTTCTCCCTCCATTGCCTCACTTTGAGCACTTAAAGAAAAGGAGTCACTGCCGCTATCCACAATAGTACCAAGACCTCTTCCCTCTTCTTTATAAAGCCTATGGACATGTCTAAAAGTTCGGTCGATCTCGTGGTCAATGTTATGTGTCGGCGGAACTTGAGATCTCCTAAGCATCCACCAAAGCTAAGAGAACAACTAGAAATGACAAGTAGGATAAAATAAGAAAACAAAAAGAAAATGTAATAATACAATAGCAAAAATACATGCAAAAGATACAATAGCAAAAATACAATAGCAAAAGAAAATGTAATAGTACAATAGCAAAAATACATGCAAAAGAAGCCGCTTCCCCGGCAATGGCGCCAAAATTTGATCACGGTAGAGTAGGTCGTTGGGACTGCTAACCTAATAAATTTATTTATTTATAAACATAGACCTTCACTAAACTAGTTAGCGGTAAGTATAGGGTCGAACCACGAGGAAGCACACAAGTTAAACATCAAATCCACTAATGCAAGAGTAGAAGGGAGAATATTTTTGTTGGTTTTATTTGATTAAGTAAACTAAAGCAATAAAGAAAGAAAGTTAAAAAGGATTAAACCAAAGATAAACAATCTTAGGGGTACGGGGGTATCAAACATGATCAAACAAAGATGAAAAACAATGATTATCATGAAGAACACATAGAAAACTCAATTCTACTCAAACAACTCACTTTCATGCAATTGCTTAAGTAAATCAATGAATTAAGTCTTGTCCTAATTGAGATCACTTTCATGCATCCAATTAGTAACTAATCATGGCAAGACATGAAGAGTGCACAATACATAAAACTCTAATTAAATAATTTATTTTCATGCAATCATTTAAGTAAAGGTGATCTTAATCTAATTCAAATCATTCTCATGCATTTAAATTAGGGAACATCAAATAATGTGCTACTAATAATCTCAAGCTACAAATATCATATCTTTCATCAATTTATGGCACGAGTTCAATCAAATCATCACTAATCATCAATATTAACACATGTTTTCCACCCCTTTTCCCTAGCTTAAAACTTAGCCTAGGTTTGAGAAACTAACCATCATAACAAAACTAAACAGGGATTTATTAAGCACAAAACTAAACATGATTGACAACAAATAAAGACAATACCAACAAGATCAACTAAAGAGATAGATTAAAATAAGCAATAACAAAGCAAATAAATAAAACTAAAAGGATAAGAGATTACTAAAGAGGAACTTGATAAAGATTGAAGCTTGAAACTTTTGCATTCAATTGTTGAATACAATGAAGAAACTTGAAGAATAAGCTACTTTCTCTCACTAGGTTAGGGTTAAAATCTAAATAATCCTCTCATTACATCCAAAAGGGTACTCATACCTCCTCATTCCGCTAAATTAAGTCTTGAAAAAGAAATAAAAAAGCACGGAATACCCAGTAGAGCGGCCGCTCCATCTGGGGGGGAGCGGGCGTTCTAGTTGGTAAAAACATAATCAATGACCTAGGGGAGCGGGCCTTCCTACAAGGGTGAGCGGGCGCTCCTACAGGGGTATGCAGCTGCTCTTACAGTCTTATCTGAATCTTCAAAATCTCTTCATGCTTTACTCTTCACCTCTTCCTAAGCATTCCAAATATAAACGAGGCCTCGGGAAAGGTAATGCACGACTTCCATTCAACCTACTCAAACACTCATACACAAAATAAGCAAAGTAGCGGAGGAAAGAGATAAAGAACGAAGAAAAAGGAGGGAAACACTAGAAAAGACAAAGCATCACAAAAACGATTATAAAGTGGTTTGAAAAGGATCAAACAAGTGCATATGAAGGGAGAACTATTAGTGAAAAAGGATAAAAGAGTGGCATAAATTCCACTCATCACACCACTATAAAAACTGGATTAAAGATCGCAAAATATAAGACGGTTAACAAAGACCAGCGTTCTCTGCAACAATATAGAACATATTTGGGTAGGACGCGTTTTGTGAGTTAATAAATATAGAACGACGAAGATATTTAACCGTTCTCTATTATTTATTACTTCAATAAAAGAAAAAAAAATCAAATAATTAACGGTAAATAATAGAGAACGATCCTCTCGACGATCGTGCACTTGTTTAGTATGTAACGTTTTTTTTTTAATTTTTATTTCCCAAAGAATATTACTACTATGGAGTATTATTTACCCTCAAATTTCCTAAAAAATTTAAATAATTTACCCTCAAAATAATCAATTACCCTAAATGAAATTGTCAGATGTTTAATTTCGCAAGCTAAGTCTACATTGATTATCGCTCTACCGCTGCACCCACTAGACCATTGTCGCACACACAGGATCACTGCTATCGGCTGTAGACATCTACTTTTGGCCTCCTGTCCCGACAAGAAGTGCAATGATGATAAATAAAACCATCTTCATGTTGGATTAACATGAAGAACACTTATGGATAACTTATTGAATTACAAGAACATAAAGATAAGCTAGTCTAACCTAAAAACAAAAGCATTAAGGTCCTATCAACTAAGCTCGATCATAATTAGGCTTAAGCCCGAGCTTAAACCCTAATAATGATAGATTTAGAGGCGCCTAAGTTAAAATGAATGCTAATGCAGATAAATCCGCCCACATCTCAATGGGTCACACAGGTCTAGCTGGCGCAACTCACAAGGTTGCGCGCAACACGCAGCGCAACTGCTGGTGATGCGCTTGCGGAAGATTCAGAATTTCATAAAAATATGAAATCGAATCTAACCATAATACCACGCGCAAGACAATCAGTTGGGCTGCCTATAGCAGGGTTACCAACCCACTTGCGCAGGGCTGTCACACGTAACCCATTTAGATGCGCGCGACACCTATTGCGCCAGGATGTTGAAAACCCTAATCTTACCCATTCCGTATAAATAAGGGCTTAATTCGAGGCTTAAACAGACATAAACTAACCTAAAACGCTGGCAAAAACTTTGTGAACTTGTATGCAACCAAACCCTTTTGTCCTAAACACTCACCCCCCTTTAAAACTTGTTACTACGATGGAGGTTCCCAAACAAGGAGTCCATACGTGTTCAAAAAGAAGATCTAGCAAAGAGAAGTGGTAAATTCCCGAGCACTTAGATCAATCACCTTTATTTTATTGTTTAAAACAACTTTAATTAATTAATTAGTGTTGTTGGTCACTTTAAACAAATTTCTAATTAATGAATTTCACATAGTATCTTACGTTAAATAAGAATAGAATTAAATAGTTAATTTTTGAATGACAACTTAAGCCAAGGCAAATCTTGTTAATTTTGTTTTTTTTTCAAGAATTTGAAAACAACTTTACAATGTAATTCCGACGTGATTTATGCGTGTAAATAAAATCAACTAACTTAGTTTTAGGTATCGCGTTGCATATATTTTTTCGTGATGAAATTGTGAAAAAGGACAAGCTAGTAGAGGCCGTAACTAGGGCTAGAATAGCGATTCCTCCCAAAAAGGAACATTATTTTAGTACCCTCGCTCCCAAACTCATTTCTGGTACATGTAGACCAATTTGGTCATGGGTAAACTTACGATTCGTGCTAGTTATCTCTTGAACTCTACTTGGGAGAAAGGCAAGAACGAGGTTTATGAGTTTTCCCAAAACTCATTGGCGACTCCTACTTGTTTCTTACAAAAAAGCGTGATGAGATGATTATTTCTATTACAAGGTCCCTCAATCAGTTAGGAATTCAAATCCTAATACACCCTAACAAGTGTCCTTCGCTTTTAAAGGGTCATGGGCATCTAAGGAGAAAGATCCCCTACGATGGGAACACCCTCGTTACAGTGGCGGCTCCACTGGGGACTTAGAGTTTACATGATTAGTTATTAGTGATTGATTAGGGGATTTTAATCCCACCAATTGGAATGCGCCACGTGGGCCAATCAGGTCCTGCCAAGTGTCCCCCAATTGGAACTGTCACGACTTGCCACGTGGCACACGCTTATTTGTCCACCTTGGACCTATTATGTCATAACACGTGGCATACTCCATGCCTAATGGAGAAACCGGTCACCCAGGCCCAACTTCCGAGGGAAGCCCAATCAGCCCTAGGTTAACCTAAACCTAGGATGGGCACGTTTCCCAAGGTTATAAATACCTCCCTTAATCCTCATTAAGGGAGATTACGCTAAAAACTCACATTAAACACTCTCACCTAGAGAGACCCAATCACTTTAATTTCCGCATTAATTACTCCTTAATCAAGTACTAACTTGACCGTTGGAGGCGGAGCTCCCACCACCAGGAGTCTCCGTTGTTTTGCAGGTACAGGCGTCCAGTTCCAGTCTCGGAATTGTAACTCTCCCGCAGGACATCAGAAAACCCCGAAACATTTTGGCGCCGTCTGTGGGGAGAGTAATTCTGAGATGGCATCCAAGTCTTTACCGACTCCTGAAGAGAGGCGTCCCCTAGACGACCCTCAAGTTCAGTCGGACCACGATACTGAGAGTGAATTTGAAGTTGAAGCTCACACAGCTTCAAACGGGACCCTAAGGGCCCGACGTACCCGTCATACCGAAAGGAGGGAACGGGAACATCTTCAAACTGGAAGTGAGCCAGCAGGCGCACCGCCTGTTCGGCAGCAGCCGACTGATGGATCTGCTCCCATCACAAGGAACGAACTCATGACCTTCATGAGGGACTTCAAGGGAGAAATTCAAGAGTTGATCAACAAGAAACCGCCTGCTCTAGACAAGGAGCAGTCGGCTAAGAAACCCTCCTCTTCACAGAAGAGGAAGCCAGTTCAAGGACGAGAGGCGACTCCTTATCCTAAATCTAGTAAGCGGGAGCCACCTGCCCTTGATTTCACAAAATACCGTTTTCCTACTCCAGGAAATAGGAAACCTGTTCGTCATATTCAGGCGGACGGGTCGAAGCAAACATACACAGACGCTCGGCTACTGCTAGAGCAGAAGAAGAGTGACCGATTTTCAGAGTCGGCCTCTACTTCAAACTTCCAAGACAGTCTGCGAAATACCTCAATGAGGCATACTCAGTCGTATCGTGAGAGTCAGTCAGGCGGCACCTCCCGTCAGTCCGGCTTTCATAGCGACCAGGCGGTACCAAACTTACCGTTTGTACCGCAACAACAGTATTTTTTACAGCCACCTCCGTTTGGTGGTCATGTAGCAAAAAACGTCCAACCTATGGACTGGCAGCTACGGTTGCTTAGACTTGGTGAACAGCCGTCGGCCTTCTCCAAGGAAATTACTGAAGCCGCTCAGCCGGCCAGAGTGAAAAATGTATTAGTAGGCGCCTATGACGGCACTACTAACCCAGAAGACCATCTGATGGCATTCACCAACCTGATGTACCTTCAAGGGTTGGATGATCCCACTTGGTGCAAGTGTTTCCCAGCGACTCTCAAAGGAATCGCACAACGATGGTTCGGCAACCTGCCGACTGGTTGTGTAAATAACTTCAGGACGCTTGCTTACTTATTCACCTCCAACTTTGCCATGAACATCCCTGCGAAGAAGACGACCCTTGATTTAGGAACAATTCAGCAGGGCGAGAAGGAGGGGCTTCGTTCTTACATCAGGCGGTTTAACCTGATGAGAATACAGATTCAAGGGTTACCGGATGAAGTAGCCTATACTGACTTTTTCAGAGGTCTCAAGGACGGGTCGACCTTCAAATTTGATTTGGTCCGAAAGAGGGTGGCGACTCTTCAAGAGGCCTTGATTGAAGCGGAAGCCTATATACAGGCGACTGATCTTTGTAGTACGGTAAAACAGTCGGACGGGAAATGGTTCGACAAAAGAGAAGGACGACAGAAACAGTCGTCAAACAAAGACGAGAAGAGAAAAGAGGTCTGGGCGGCTGATTCCTCTAAACAGACGGCCTAGAAAAAGAAAAAAGAATTCAAACCATACTCCCCAAAGTATGCGTTTAACAAGGATAGCCAATTTATCCTAAAGGAAATCAAGGGACGGATCTCAATTGAGAAGCCGGTCCCCATGAAGGGTTCTGCAAACAACCGGAACCAAGAAAAATTTTGTGCTTATCATGAAGATGTTGGTCATCACACCAATGATTGCATCAGTCTCATGCGGTATCTGGACCGCCTGGCTGAGCAAGGTGATCTTGACATTTATGTCAAGAAATCTACGGGGAACACTTCCTCAAAACAGCAGTCGGCCAAAAAGAATCAACAGGTCGACAGCTCCGATACAGATGATGCAGTCGTCTACACCATTGCAGGCGGCTTCTCAGGAGGCGGCCCCACTATTAGGGGCAACAAAGACAACATCAGACAGTTAGATGTAAATTCCGTTCACCAAGAACGGCCCTCCAAATATTCATTTCCTGAGATTGTCATCACTGAAGAAGATCTAGGAGGGGTAAGAGGGCCGCATGACGACCCTATCGTTATTGAATGTAAAGTGGCCAACCAGAGAGTTGGTCGAATCCTCATAGATACCGGAAGCTCCTCAGATCTCATCAGTAGCAAATGTATGTCGAAACTAAAATATCAGACTAATTGCATACATCCGGCATCCCACCCTTTAGTAGGGTTTGGAGGAGGAGTCGTCCACCCACTGGGACGAGTGGACTTACCCATCCGCCTTGGCGAAAAAGGGGAAGGACGTCACATGGTAGTCCGGTTCCTGGTGGTAGAAGAACTCTCGGCCTACAACATGATTCTGGGACGACCAACCCTGAATAATTCCAAGGCTGTTATAATCCCATCTCTTATGTTGCTCAAGTTTGAGAGGGATAATGGAACAGTCGGCTCCCTAAGGGGAGATCAGAGGATGGCCCGAGAGTGCTATCTCTCGGATGTCAAGCCCACTGTTATGGCCACTGGGTCGACTGGTGGAAAATTAGACCTTGACAAAGTCAAGGAGAGTGCGCCTGTTCTAGAAGTAGGCGGCAAGAAGAGAACGGCATCCCAGACAGGGGCCGCAAGAAAAGACAGAAAATAGCAATCATTGGCAAAGGAGCGGTCGAATGAATTCCGCCCTCAGCCGGCTGGTGAGCATACGGACCTGATCTTAGACGACTCGCGTCCTGACCGAACAGTCAAAGTTGGGACGACTGCTCTAAGGGACCTAGGTGACGACTTTCACAAACTATTGAAAGAATACAAGGACATCTTTGCATTCGAAGTCCATGAAATGCCAGGCATTAGTCCTGATCTGGCGGTACACAAACTGGCCGTGGATCCGAAAAAGAAGCCGATACGGCAGAAGAAGCGGAACCATGGCGAAGAAAGAAGTCAGGCGGCAGCCGCCGAAGTTAAAAAATTACTTGACGCAGGGTTCATTCGGCAATGTTACTCCCAGACTGGGTTGCAAATGTGGTGCTAGTTAAAAAGCCGAATGGCACCTGGCGAATGTGTGTAGACTACACAGACTTAAATAAGGCGTGCCCCAAAGACAGTTACCCTCTGCCTAAAATTGATAACCTGGTCGACTCAACAGCCGGCCATGCTTTGATGAGCTTTATGGACGCCTACTCTGGTTTCCATCAAATTCCTTTATGGAAGAAAGATTAGGAGAAGACGGCCTTCGTCACTGATCAGGGGTTATACTGTTACACGGTCATGCCGTTTGGTCTTAAGAATGCCCCGGCTACCTTCCAGCGAATGATAAACACTGTGTTCTTTGATCAGATTGGGAGAAACGTCGAGGCATACATTGATGATAAGATTGTCAAGACTAAGCTTCAGGTAGATCATCTGTCGGACCTCCGAGAAACTTTCGCCACACTCAGGTGGCACCATGTCATGCTCAATCCCAAGAAATGTGTATTTGGAGTTGAGTCTGGGAAATTTCTCGGATTCCTTATCAATTAGAGAAGAATAGAGGCGAACCCTGAGAAGGTGCAGGCGGTCATTGACATGCAGTCGCCTCATACCATCCGAGAGGTTCAGAAGTTAACAGGTTGTCTGGCGGCCTTGGGAAGATTTCTAAGCCGATCAGGCGACAAATGCCTATACTTTTTCCAGGCAATTAAGAAAAAGGCAAGGTTTGAATGGGGCCGGATGCTGAGGCCGCCTTCCAGAAATTGAAAGTTCACTTGCATTCCTTGCCGAGGCTGGTCAGCCCTTTGCCCAAAGAAATACTCTACATGTACCTGGCCGTCTCTGATCATGCGTTAAGCGTTGTTCTCCTTGCTGAAAGGGACGGTTGTCAGCTCCCGGTCTACTTTTTCAGTCATGTACTGAAAAATGCCGAGTTGAGGTATCCCTTAGTGGAGAAATTTGGTCTTGCACTCTTCATGGCTGTTAAAAAATTGAAGCCCTACTTTTTGGCACATGCAGTCGTCGTGTACACAGACCAACCTATCAAGCGGCCACTGACCATCATGGAGTCGTCAGGCCGAATGATCAAATGGGCCATAGAAATACAGAGCCTCGAAGTTACTTTCGAGCCAAGAAAAGCAGTGAAGGGGCAAGCCTTTGCTGACTTTATTGTTGAGATGACTCGTCCTCCTGACTCTCAAGATCCAGACCAAGTCTGGAAGGTATATGTGGATGGAAGCTTTACTTCAAATGGTTGTGGAGCAGGCGTCATATGTCAGTCGCCAGAGGGTGACAGGTACGAGTATGCTCTACGCTTCAGTTTTCAGGCCTCAAACAATGTGCAAGGCGGCAGGGGCAAGAAAAATAGACGCCTGTTCCGATTCACAATTGATAGTGAGTCAGTACAATGGCGAATACGAAGCAACCCATCCGGCCATGATCAAGTATTTACAGGCGGTCCGACAAGCAGTCGGCTCCCTTGAGGATTTCCATCTGATCCAAGTGCCGAGATCAGAAAACAACCAGGCGGATGCACTGTCAAAATTAGCATCATCCTCGAACTGTTTTTTGGGAAGTAATGGAGAGGAGAAGCATTGAGGAAGAACCTATTGGAATCTTAGACAGGAGCTCAACCTGGATGGATCCAATCAGGGCATATCTGACAAACGGTACCCTGCCGGATGATCATCAACAGGCGGCAGCGCTGAAAAAACGAGCAACCAGTTTTGAAATAATGAAGGGAGAACTTCACAAAAAGGGGTACCTTCAACCCTTCTTAAAGTGTGTTACTCCAGAAAAGGGACGAGAGATACTAGACGATCTTCACTCTGGTTACTGTGCTTCCCATATAGGCGGTAGGACGCTTGCTCAACGGGCAAGGCGGCAGGGCTACTTTTGGCCTACTTTAGAAGCAGATGCAATGGAGATGGTGAAAAAATGTGACAAGTGCCAAAGGTTTAGCAAGCTAATTCACCTTCCGGCTACTGACCTCACTACTATTCATAGCCCACTACCGTTTGCTAAGTGGGGCATGAACATTCTGGGTCCATATACGCCTGCTACAGGCGGAAGGAGGTACATACTTGTTGCCGTCGACTACTTCACTAAATGGGTAGAGGCGGAGGCTGTAAAGGGAATCAAGACGAAGGATGTAATTTCATTCATTTGGAAAAATGTCATCACTCGGTTCGGGGTTCCCATGTCTATGGTTTTTGATAATGGTCCCCAATTTGAGACGCCTGTTCTCAAAAGCTGGTTGGGTGACCAAGGAATTGCACACTACTTTGCATCTGTCGGCCGTCCACAAGCAAACGGCCAGGTAGAAGCCTTTAATAAAATCATCTCAGATGGTCTCAAGAAAAAGATTGAACGAGCAGGCGGCCTATGGGCGGATGAACTACCACATGTTCTCTGGGCCATTAGGACGACTGAAAAAGGGGCGACTGGAGAAATTCCATTCCTCCTAACTTATGGTGCGGAAGCTGTTCTTCCAATAGAACACTACGAGCCGACTCTTCGAGTAATGCTATATAACGAAGAGGCAAATTGGGAAGCCATGCGCCTAGCATTAGACTCACTTCCTGAAAGGAGGGGCAATGCTGTCTTGCGCCATGAAATTTACCGCCTGAGAATGACTAGATCATACAACAAAAAAGTACACAGGCGTCCACTCAAAGTGGGGGACTTTGTACTTAGAAAAATGGAAGAAGTTGGTAGGGCTAATGAGTCTGGCAAACTAACTCCCAACTGGGAAGGACCCTACCGAATCTGTGAAGAGGTCAGGGACGGTACCTACCGGCTGGAAACACCAGACGGACAACCGTTGCCTCGAACTTGGAATGTAGATAATCTTAAGAAATATTTCTTTTGAATGATGCAAATAATCAAGGGCTACTTAGTAAAAGTTTGCACTTAATATTAAATTTTGTACTAAGAGGGGCACGCCTACTAACAAACAGTCGGCTACTCTCCATGTTTAATTTTTATTCTTACTTAAGAGGGGCATGTCGTCTGTACCTTTACAGTCGGCTACTCTCCATTGAGTATTTTACTCTATCTTCAGATGGGCATGCCGTCTGTACCTTTACAGTCGACTACTCTCCATTGAGTATTTTACTCATCTTCAGAGGGGCATGCCGCCTGTACCTTTACAGTCGGCTACTCTCCATTGAGTATTTTACTCTATCTTCAGAGGGGCATGCCGTCTGTACCTTTACAGTCAGCTACTCTCCATTGAGTATTTTACTCTATCTTCAGAGGGGCATGCCGTCTGTACCTTTACAGTCGGCTACTCTCCATTGAGTATTTTACTCTATCTTCAGAGGGGCATGCCGCCTGTACCTTTACAGTCGGCTAATCTCCATTGACTACTCTATCACCATAGGGGCACGTTGTCTGGACATATAGTCGGCTACTCTCCATAGAAGAGGGCCGACTGGTACCAAACACACAGCCACCCCCCTTATACTTAGCTAAAAAAGATTAGGCCTTGGCCGACCCTGTGCCTAAACAGGCGGCTACCCTCCTCTTACTTAGCACCTACGTTCACCAAGAACTAACCAAGGCCACAGGCCGAATGATCAGACCAGGCGCCAAGCCAACTGATCCAATCTTTAAACTAATACGACCTGTCCCAAAATCATAGCAGGCGTCCGGCGGCATCCCTCCGGATGAAATTCGTCGCAGAGAGCAGCTCCCTTTTGGGTGGAACATTGCTCTATAAACTAATTACACGGCACCTATACGACAGTCCCCAAGGGCAACCACGTAGCCGTTTTTGAGACAAGGATAACTCTATCACTAACCAAACCAGTGGTAGCAGTTGACATCTAAGTCAGATGACCGCCTGTATTACTTGGGATAAATGCAGGGGGTACCTCTTGAGTTAATAGCCAACAAACATTGGCGAATCAAAAGGATCAGCCGGTATCCGCCGCCTGGTACCTTTACTACTCAAGCAGGAGTGACGGCGACTGAGTAACTCCAAAGTTAACTCATAGTCACTCTCTCAAACTTAGTATGGAGCCTAAAAGGTATGTGTCGTCCGCCTGCTTTTAGCAAACAGGGGCTCTCAACCACTACTCCTGCTAGGTTAACAACTTATGAGTTAAAAGCCAACAAACATTGGCGAATAAAGGGGAACAACCGGTACCCACCGCTTGATACCTCTACTACTCAGTTACTTGGCAACTAGGTAACAATCATGTTTACTTGGTCAAACCACTTTCCTACTTGGTTAATTTTACAAATGACAATACCGCCTGCCTAAAGGGGATCCAGTCTTTAAAATGGTTCGAATACCGATTGGATAAATGGCCGACTGATCGTCTAGCCTGGAAACAGACAACCAGTCGTCCAGGGGCATAGGCGGCGTGACTAACTATCCATACCTGTCTGCAACTATCGGCCATGTAAAACAGTCGGTATAGTGTACAATTGGATATCAGAATATTCAATACTTAAACAAATTTGAAGCAAGCAAAACAAAAAAAATTCATTAAAAAGAAGCCGGTCATTAAAGACCGGAAAAATATTCAGAGCCCCGGCCCCCTGGCCGGGTAAATACAAAACAAACGGCACGCAGGCCGTGGAAAGAATACATAAAGCTTAAGAAGGGGGCAGATCTTCAATATTAGCAGCTGCCGCCTGGTCAGCACTCTTCTTGCTAGACTCGGCTTCTGCTGCATCCTTTTTTGATGCATTACCCCCAAGCGGCACAAGCGCCACTACTGGCTCCTCCTCCTCCAACGCCTCCTTCAACGCCTCTTGATTATATATATCAGAACACTGGCGGTACGTTTTTTCCCATGAGGCAAAGTCGGCATTGGGGAAGAGGCGGCCCCAAGTCATGCGCAGGATTTGAGCAGAGTCTTCCATCATCTCCCGGACTAGCTCTTTCTTTTCTTGCTCGGCCTTTTCCGAGAGCTCCTGAGTAAGACTCTTCTCCTGGGTCACCAGGCGTTCCTTTACGTTGGCCAAGGATTTCTCCAAGGTTTCGTATGAGGACATCTTGTGGCGAAGAGGTCTCAGCTCGACCTTGAGGTTGTTGATGGTCGCCTCCAGCTCGCCATTCCTCTTCTGGACCGCCTCTAACTGAGCCCGGATAGCGGCGGTAGCCTGCACCTTATAATAAAGAATATCAATGGTCAGAACTTCATTTTGGGCAATTTGAAACATTGCCTTATCACAGTCAGAGGCGGCCATAGCTTTTGCAGCCTTTACCTCTTTGTTCTTCCGGTCAAGCGGCTTGCGAAGGCCGTTCACTCGGAGCAGGGCCTAAGTAAAAAGGGGAACATGCGTCAGTTTCCAAACAAAAAAGAAAACAAGCGTCCTGGAATTCAAATACTCAAAAATATGCTAAGTATACCTCAGCAAGGACCCCTGAAATCCCGTCTAGGTCAAGGGTGCCGACACCCCTGACCGCCTCCCTTTCAGCTGGAGGAACGGCCTTGATCATAGACTTGGCAACCTCGACCAAGTCAGGCCCCTGAGGGCCGGCTGCATCAAGCATAAACAAATGGATTAGACCTAGTAAAAAAGGGAGCAAGTCTAAAATTTACAAGGACAACTTCATACTTCTAGGCGGCCCAGCTGGAGTTTTAGAAGAAGTGGCCGGCTGTTTCTCAGTCGTCGCATGTTTCCTGGCAGAACCAGGAGAGCTCGCAACAGTCGTCCTCCGGGCCTTGGGGTATGGCTGTTGGGAAGAAGAAGCTCTTGGAGCGCCCGTCTAAAAAAGAAGAAGTCAGTATATGCATAAACAACTCCAAAAAGAGGGTGAAAGGTTCGAAGCCCACCAAGGGTGCCCCCTTGTTGGGGGAGTCGGTTGAAGCTTGTTGCATGATGGAGGCCCGCAACATGGCCGCCGCAGTCTTGGAGGCGGTAATTTTGCTCATGGCGTCCGCTGCAAAAACAAATAGCAAAGTTAATAAAAGTCACAACAAGAAATGCATGGAACAACAGAGTATTCGACAGGCCGGCAACCTCTTGAGCACCGACTGCTGAGGCCACAGGCGGTCAAAAAGTACTCGTCGTAGAGCCATTTGAAGCTCGGGACGCAGTGCAGGGGTACTTGCTCTCGTACCCCTGAAGTAGAGTTCATCTTCGACTCTACTTTAAAGAGTCCTTTATCAAGGATCTCTTTCTTAGCCTTGGGGGGAACAGGCGGCATGCTACGGCCGCCTGCAAGAAGGGGCGGATTCTTGTTCCACCTGTTGAAGCGCTTGTTTAGCTCTGTGTCTGAACTCTCAATGATGAGGAAGGTGCTCCGCCAGTCCTTCCATTTGTTTGCTTTACCTCTCGTCATGAGGTAGCCCCTGTGGCTCGTCAATTGATACCAGCCGGTACCGCCTGCCTTAGGGGTCCGGCTGAGGTAGTTCATGTGGGCGAAAGCCTCGAAGCTCGGCTCCACCCCGTGCAGTTCGCACCCGGCCACATAGCCGAGTACGTTGACCCAGGAGTTCGAGGCTAACTGCCATAACCCCAACTCATACCCATCCAAGATCCGCTGAACAGGCAGCCCAGCCTTGATGGCCGCCTCGTAGCAGCCAAAGCAGGCGCTATCATAACTGGTACCAGCCGGCCAGACGACTGTGTCTTCTGGATCCGGCACAAACACTAAAAAGCCGGGGCCCATTGTGTGGTTTGCGATAAAGCTCTCCACTTTCTCTTGCATGGCCGTGATCCGGCCCCGAGGTACCGTGCAGTAGTAGGGGGTATTTTGCTCTCGGTGAGAGGCGGATGGCTCCGCCCAATCGTCCCCCTTCTCAACTGCGTGAGAAAGCCTCGCCTCTTGCAGGCGACTGTTTTTCTCTTCTGTGTCCAGAGAAGCATGGCCAAAAGAGCTAGACTCGGAATCGTCCTCTGACGAGTCCGAAGAGGACGACTCCTCCCTTCTCCCAGAGGGGCCCGCCTCCTCCCCTTTAAAAGGAGCCGGAGATAATGAAGAATTGTCAACGGTAAAATGGGAAGGGGTCACTTTGACTCCTCCCTCAGAACTTCCGGCTTTCAAGCCGCTTTGTTTCTCTTCCACATCTGGCGCCTGGTCAGATGTTTCACTATTCGGCACCCTGTGGGAGGAGTCGTCTGAATTTGAGATCCTGGCAGTCTTTTTTGTTCTGGCCATCATGCTCTGCATAGACACAGATACATTCGGACTTTGTATAAAGGGCAAAGATGGGTCCAAAAAAGGGCAGGCGGCACTCCTAGTCCTAGATTCAGCCGTCCCCGGTGACCGGCTGATCACTAACCTAGGTCGTGTCGTGTGCTTCCGTGGTGCCATTTCAAAAAAGAATAAAAAGAAAATTAAGAGTAAGAGAACGGACAGTTACCTGAACGAGTGACGATTGATGAAGTTCTGAAAATCCTTTGCAGTCGGCTTGTCAGAGCAGGCGGTAGGCAGAAAGGGTCCAAAATGTCAGAGAAAGTTCAGGGGTCCGAATGTTCTCTCAAAAAGTTCTCAAGTGTGAAAATGACTGAAGTCAACACTCCTTTATATAGGCGAAGTGAGAAGGCGAAGGGTCACTTCCAGAATTCAAAATTTGGGCAGGAGAATCTCTCGGCCTTTCGCCGAGTGACACTTGTAGCAGGCCGTCGCCTGTTACAGTGCGGCACCTGTCACAGGTAACACGTGACCAGTCACGTGCCACCTGTGAGGGGCAAATGATTAGGGGATTTTGCTCCCACCAATTGGAATGCGCCACGTGGTCCAATCAGGTCCTACCAAGTGTCCCCCAGTTGGAACTGTCAGGGCTTGCCATGTGGCACACGCTTATTTGTCCACCTTGGACCTATTATGTCATAACACGTGGCATACTCCATGCCTAATGGAGAAACCGGCCACCCAGGCCGAACTTCCGAGGGAAGCCCAATCAGCCCTAGGTTAACCTAAACCTAGGATGGGCACGTTTCCCAAGGTTATAAATACCTCCCTTAATCCTCATTAAGGGAGATTACGCTAAAAACTCACATTAAACACTCTCACCTAGAGAGACCCAATCACTTTAATTTCCGCATTAATTACTCCTTAATCAAGTACTAACTTGACCGTTGGAGGCGGAGCTCCCACCACCAGGAGTCTCCGTTGTTTTGCAGGTACAGGCGTCCAGTTCCAGTCTCAGAATTGTAACTCTCCCGCAGGACATCAGAAAACCCCGAAACAGTTATGGTTCAAGGATTCCAACACTAGGTGTCCTATGGATTATAACGAGAATTAACTTGTATAATCTCTAGTTAGAGAGCGAGACTCAAACGCATAATATCTTTCTTTTTCACAAAAGTAAAAACCAAACAATCAACATTGCATTATACATAATCATACCACACTATAACCTTTGGGGATTGACTCATTGACTAGGGGTTGCCAACACTAGGCTTCTATCCCAAAATCAATAACAATCATCCTACCTACATCGCCAACAAAATGTTGGGAGGGCTATGTCATGAGTCCAAACGTTGAGTGATTGATTTGTGCAGCGTTCCTTAAGATATGGTACCTTTGGACACCCAAGCTTATGACTTTAGAACGACATTGTGTGAACCTTGGCTTATTGTATGGTTATATGATTACATGTTTATGTGTGATGTGTTAGGGTAGCTTTTCCTATTTCTTTTAAGTTTGGTTTAGGTTCCCAATTACGAAGTTATCTCTTTGTAATTTTGAGTAATATTCGAAGGGTAACATAAAAAAATTACTCAAAACAATGATGAAATACAAAACAACAAAAAAAAAACTACTTGAATTTAAAAAAAAAGTTGCACGAGCAGGTGGTGAACGCAACACATTGAGTTGCGCGACCACAACCAGCACAAGACTTGCGCGTGCGTACTGTTAAGAGCCTTTTTGATTTTTCAAAAAAATAAATTGGCTCGTTAAAACAATATCTTCATTGAAGAATTGTTTAAAGGTGATGTTATCCGTTCGAATATATCTTTCGTTCTTTCATCTTATTTTTGTCTCCTAAACAAGCGTATTGATTTACTTATCCTTTCGTACTTCTTTTAGGGCCAGTTTTCAAGCTTAGGAACGAAGTCTCCCGGGCGCTCGCATTCTACGTTTACCATCAAACAATCCACCCCTTTCAAACAACCTTCCATCTACAACAAGTTCATGTCAAACAACAATGTAAACCATAGAGCAACTTCAAGAAGAGATTACTCGTTTGAGAGAAGAAAAGGCTCAAGAGGCCGAAGAGATAAGAATTAAGAAACTTGAAAAGATTGAAAAGAAAAATGCCGAAGATTTAGCCTTGCAACAAAAGATGGAACAACTATCCATCAAAGAAAAGTCGTTGGAGAAGCTTGTTTTTCGTTCTACAATGGGGAACAAGTACTTCGACGTAGAAAAGTTTGCTACTCTTAAAGACTCACTTAACTAGAAAAGCTCATAGCTACGGACTTTGCAATATTCAACGTGACCAATAATCCACAAAACCATTTAATGTGTTTTACTAGCGTTGTGGCATTAAAGGGAGTTGATCCTATGCTTTATGCTTTGACTTTCCCTTTATCTCTAGACCCAATCGCGAGAGAGTGGTACTATGGGCTAGATCCGAAATTCAAAACAACATGGGAAGATGTAGTTTCGGCTTTCATTACCCAATATGAGAGTAACGTAGAGTTCTAATCAACTCTACGTGAACTTGAAGTGCTTAAGCAAGGCGACGATGAAGGTTTCCTTGATCTCTACAGTAGATGGCGAGAAAAGGCGGTTAACCTTGCCTAAAGGTCACCTGAACTTTAGTTTATACCAAAGTTCATTGACAATTGTCATGAAAAGTACAACAAACATATACGTTTCCTTGATTTAGTCACTTTCCAAAAGGTCTATTCTGTGGCTACTAGGATTAAAGATGATCTTGCTAAAAAAAAGCAAATATGCCTCATCATCATCAACCTAAGAATAACTACAAAAAGGGGAATGATAACACTTTATCCTCTATCGATGTATTTTCGACTTCTATGCAATACAATAGCACGACTAAATATCATAGTAATGATCCAAGAAAAAAGACGGACAAAGAAAAGAAAGCTACAAAATTCCATGTGAGTTACAAAGAGTTCCTAGAAAAATTTAGCGAAAAAGGTTTACTTGCAGCAACAGGGCCAACGCCACCCATTCCTCTAGAAAAAAAGATAAGCCCAATAGGATGGCAATGCTTATTGTACTTATCATAGAGGTGTTCGGAATGATACTTAAAATTGCTATGTCCTAAAGCACAAGGTGCAAGATCTAGTAGACGATGGAGAATTCCCACGCCTAATCCTAACAATAATGTATCCCCATTAGGGGCATTTCATATTGATGAGGAACATAAGGGAAGTGATACGTTTATTCCTTTGGACTATATCACACCTATAAGGAAACCTCTAGCTACAACACTCGTAGGGGTAACTAACGAAGTGTGTGGATTATGGGATGACGACTTTCAAGACTTATATATCTCTAAATACGCCGCCCTTCCACCTCCACCATGTCTACAAAATGAGACAAGTGGAGCGCTTGATTGGGATCATTTCTTGGGGAAATCACAATATTTATCAAATCTCTACTTGGATGAACAATGTCATCAAGCAGAACTCATGGATCCTCTAGAAATGGAGCACATTCAAACACTAGTGATGATTTCCTTCAAAAGACAGTACCCACAACAATACATTATACTTAAATGTGGGGAGCAAGGGATACAACATCCCTCTTACTTTGGTGGACAGTGGGTCAGCTGTAAATGTGGGCCCATTACAAACTGCAAAATATCTAGGCCTTAGTCTATAAAAAGATTTCCAATCAACAACATAAAGCATCAGGGCCTAAGACAACATGAGGAGATCGTTTTGTGGAACTTTTAAGCTACCAATTACCACACGCCCAATTCAAAAGATCGTTGATTTTCATGTCATGGACATTAAACCTACATTCAATCTGCTTCTTGGACGTCCTTGGATACATGAGCTTGGTGCAATACCATCCTCACTTCGTAAAATGATTAGGTTAAACTATCAAGTTCTTCCTATGACTATACGTGCTTCACCTCTCAAAATAGCAATAAATGATCAAACACTTCTAGAAATAAAACATGATAATGATGAAGAGGAAATGTGGGCATTCTCCGTGGAAGCAATTTGCACACTAGAAATGGAGGAAAGCCTTGAAGAACCATTCAATCTTGATCCATACTCCACCCCAATAGTAAACAACATCTTATTTAAGAGTAGTTACTTTTTGGGGATACCCTTGGAAATAGGATTGAAGAAGTCTCTCTTACTTCCTATCCCTAAGAATAGCTTCTATTTGGATTGGGATACAAACCAACCAAAGAAGAACTATGATCTCACGATGCTAAAATCAAAGCACGTAGAGACAACAATAAGAAAGGGATAATCGCTTTACTCCCATCTTACAATCAAACCCTTAATGGACAATTAATTAGGGAGGGAGAGGATTACCCTTGCTATGACTTTCCAAAATCACTAGTTCTAGAAGTTATCAAGAAGCCTGGATTAGAAATATTCCACGATTTCTACTTCTTGAACGACGATTTCAAAATCGTTTAATAAAAACACCCAACTCCAGGATTCTATGATAAGCAAGCATTCAACTTGCTATTTGGAATCGAGGAAAACAATTTGCTACAATGACTAATCACACCGCCATACAAGATGAAGCATTTAGACCCAACCTCGTTGATCACCCCTTCTAATAAGACCTTCAGGCATGGATGGAGGAATCTTTTAAATCGACCAATCATAATGGTGATAAACTAGAAATCATCACTGGCGAAAGGAAGATGTTTGAAGAATCTGACGATGAGTCCACTTTAGATTTTAAGGAAGCTGAAAATTTAGGCCATGTGGCCATTACCGAGTCTTATTTTCTAGTTTTAAGGACAAATATCCCAAAAAGGATTCTTCTCTTGATGTACTTTCTTTTGATTTTAATAATATGAGCTCTACTTTCGAGTATATGCCTTCTCTTGAATCTTTTGAATGCTATAATAATCAATCTAATGAAGATGATAATGTTAATAAATTGGTTGAATTAAAGAATGAACGAGAACAAAAGAACCCTAAAATTGAAGAAACTAAAACAATCAATATAGGAACTAATGAGAACAAAAGGGAAGTCAAAATTGACTCAACTTTAAATCCAGAAGAGCGATCAATCCTCATATCGACGTTCAAAGAGTTTGAAGACATGTTCGCTTGGTCATACAAGGACATGCTTGTAATAGATAGAAAATTGCGGAATATACCATTCCCTTAAACCCTGCTTCTAAACCAGTAAAACAAAAACATCGATGAATGAAACTTGATGTCTCTATGAAAATAAAAGAAAAAGTATAAAAGTAATAAGACGTAGGTATCTGATCGAGGGTTAGATAGGTCGTTAAACTACTACCCTAATCAAATTAATCATTTATATTCCTAAACTACCTTAATGCAAAAAGAGGGGCATGAAAAGGGTCGAACCACTAAGGAAGCCCACTCATCCAACATCAATATCACTAATGCAAGAGTGTAAAAAGGGGAATGTTTTTTTTCCTGTTTTTGGATAAAAAGCACTAAAACTACAAACAAGCAAAGATAAAGATGATTAAAATCTAGAGAGAACGACGCTAGGGTATGGGAGTGTCAAACATGATTAGAAAGAGGGGAACAATAATGGATATCATGATGAAAATGCCAAAGAACATAAGATTCTACCTAAATAATTCACTCTTATGCAATAATCTAGGCAAATCAATGAAAAAGTTCTATATTAATTAGGATCATTCTCATGCTTCCTATTAGTTACAATCAAATAAAGAGAATAAAGAAGCATAATCTATAAAACTCCACTTTAACAACTCATTCTCATGCAATCATTAAAATAAAGATGATCTTAATCTAGTTCAAATCACTTTCATGCATTTAAACTAGAAAACATTAAATTAAGGGCCACAATAATCTTAGGCTATCAAAAATCATGTCTTTCATCAATTTATAGCATGAGTTCAATCCAAACATCATCATTCATCCAATATCAACACATATTTTCCACCTCCTTACCCTAGATAAGAAATTATCCTAGAGAAGGGGGATTAAACATAATATCAAAACTAGAAATGAACTCATGAAACACAAAAAAAAACATGATTAAGCATGATGAAGACTATAATAACTAGATGAACTAATAAGATCAATGAAAATAAGAAACAAAAAGGCAAATAAATAAAGCTAAAATAAAGGATTAGAGATTACCAAAGAGAGGATTAACGAAAGATGAAAGCTTGAAGTGTTGTTTGATTGAAGATTAAACTTGATCTAAGCTGAATACAATAAAGGAAACTTGGGTAATAATCCACTTTCTCTTTATAAGATTAGGGCTAAATGTTGATAAGATAAAAGATAATTACAAACTTGAATAAGGGGGCTATTTATATGCATCACAAAAGACAGAAATAAAAAGCCAAGGAGAGCCCTCTAGCAAGCAGCCGTGCCATCTCCAATCTGGGTACGGAGCTGCTTAACCCAGCATCCTGCGCCCGCAACATCTAAGCCCGCGCCCGCGGCTAAAAGTAGGAGAGGTCTCTCCTGCTGAGGAGAGGCCACGGTCTGGAATAAGGGGAAAAAGGGTCCTCGATACGCCGCGCTCGCGGCTCCAGGTGCCTCGCCCGCAGGTCAAGGAGGAGAGAGCTCTTACAGGGCACGACATGGCATCTCCGAGAGTCTGGTCCATATTCAACATAAATCTCCGCGCACGTGGTTCCTGCATGGCCATTACACCCTCCTTGAGCATTTCATTTCCCTTCCATAGCTCGACATGCCTCTATAGGTTCATCCAACAGGGCCTACAACCTACAAAACAACGAAGAAACACTAAGAAAACAAAAGAAAAAGGGGGAAAAGGAAAAAAACACGAGAAGGGATAAAAGAAAGCAAACTAAGGTAGAATGCTTCGAAAAGGCTCAAACAAGTGCAAATGAGGGAGAATCCTTAGAGAAAAAGGATAAAAGAGGGGCATAAATGCCACTCATCAAAATCCCCCCACACTTGCCTCTTGCTTGTCCTCAAGCAAGAAAAACTAGAACAAAAAGACAAACATAACATGACATGGTTTGTGAAAACCAATCAAGCCTCAAGGTAGGAAATGCACCATTTGGACACAAACGTAGAGACATGCATCAAAGAATACTTACCTTTCTCAATTCAAAGAGGAAAACACGTTCTAAGATGCTCATGGTTAAAAGAGACAAACCTAATCTAAGCAAAGAGAACTAATGGTTTCATTCTCTGCCCCAGCCCCAACCAAGACGGTCCACGTTCTCTCCACTAGCTTCAAATCATCCCTTAGTTAGCTCCTCAGGATTCCTCGAGGGAATCGAAAAAAGAAATTTTATGTGGAATCATAAGGTCATCCCGACATCTTAACTATTTATACTCTTTCCATAGGGTTGAAATTTATCTCCCTCCATCAGTCTTTGACCTCGCTCCTCTAAAGTCCAAGGGTCTGAACTAGGGTTGTAATGTCATGGCTAAGGGTTAAGGTTGTGAATCAATTTGAAAATATTGGTAGCAATTCCTAAGTGAAGCAAAAGAGTGGCCATCTCTCAAGAACAACCTAAGAATTGAACCTAATCTCAAACTACAACCTTCAATACAAACCTGACAACATTACTTCCTCCCTTTTCATCAATTTTTTTTTTTTAAACTTCACTTGGTTTTCTTGAATTGCATCTTTGTTCTCAAGCCTTTTTGCATATTCTTTTCATGTTCAACTTTCAAAACTATACTTGAACCAATTTACACATATTTTTTGCTCATATCCAACACTCATAAAACTCAAACCTCACAAGCCAATGCTTTACTAACTACAAGGGTCGGTAGAACATAACCCGATAGGTTTGTAATATGGTTAAGTCAAGAAAGGGAAATAAGGCTCAAATTGGTTAGCAAGTAAGTTGATGCAAAAATGAAAACCAAATTTGTAACAAAACACAAGCAAAACAAAGAAAAATGGGAAGAAGTGCCCTTTTCCTCCCCTAGATTTGTTTGGTCACGATCTTAGGAGCTAGATGCGAACAAAAAGATTAAGATATGCATAGTTAAAGATCCTAAATGCTGCTCACAAGAATAATACAGGCTAGAACAAATGAAGCTCACACGGGATAGGAAATAAGCAAATATCAACTAAAGGGAATCCTATCCACTATAGAAAGCAACACCATCTTACCACTTTCCCTGGAACTAGGGGTTCAAATTTCCTCAAAAGTTCTAAACCGTGCTACTTTAGCTTAAAATGTGTCTAACTCAACCCTAAGCATTCTCAAACCGTGTAAACCCTCCTCAATTAGGAAGATAAGCATTCAAAGACACATCATCATGAGATGCACACCAATCCAAATGAATGAGCAGTTTCCAAATTAAAATCATTTCAACTTGTCATAGTCTTGTTTGTCACACAAAAGGGAAAACAATACACAAGAAAGAGGAAGAAAATTAAAAAGGTTCACAAATGAGGCATATAATCCAAGTAAATCCCAAACGTCATACAAGTGATCGTTGGTAACAACATCAACGATCCCAGGTTCCTTAGAACCTAATTCAAGAAACCTCGAACTATTCAACTTCTTCCTAAGCTAAACCTAAACTAAGCACCTAAAGAAAAAGTGAACAGGGAAAAGGAAAGATCTCACCCAAATTTCTCTTAAAGAAAAATAAAACATTTAAAGCGTTTCCCAAAGTTACAAAGCTCCAAATGTTGCTTCCATCGTTCTTCAAAGCTACAAAAGAGAGAGAAAAAGGCAAAAACAAACGCTAAACAAAGAAAAAGGGTTAGCAAAATGGGAAAGAAAAACAAAAGGCTAAAAAACTTGGCCCATGGACATAACCAACTACCTACATCGTAATCAAAGACATCATCATCATCATCTCATCATCATCAAAGACATTAAGAAACAACAACAGCTAAAACAATACAAAAGCTAATCAACCCGACGCATAACAACAATACCCAACATAAGCTTCTGAAACGTTCCCACGAGTCCTTGTTGCCTTCCCCCACACTTACTCAAAACTACTCCCTTTTGATTCAAACACCCCCCACACTAAATAAATGCATCGTCCTTGATACTTCACATGCAAATAAAAACCTAAGGGAGGGACCAAAAGGGGGGGGGAAACATGCATACCATGGGGGGGGGGGAACTAGTGCCCACTAGGGCTAACACTATCACAATCCTAAGGGGAGCCATAGGGCTCCCACCCTTCAGTGTAACCGGGGGGGGGGGGCACCCATAATGACCTTTGTAAAGGTCAAGTTGGGAGGGGTTTAACTGGTCAAAAGGCTCGGGTTGCGTACAACGAGCGGGGTTATCGGGGTGAACGTAGGGGTAGTTTTGGTCACCCGTATAGTCACTCCCACCCGAGACCCGATAGTCATAATGATTGGACTCGCCTGGAAACTCACGCCTAGGATCATCGGGGTTCTTGACACCCGACCAATAAGGGTACGTAGGGAGGTTGTCACAACCCCATGAAGGCACGGGCCCTTTTTTGGCCGGTTTATTAGCGTAGTAAAACGGAGGAGTGACCTCCCCCCTACGTACACTCGCATCATAAAGAGCGTTAGTTTTAAAAGCAGTATGTTGGTGAGAGGAAAACATACCTTGCACGCAAAGTTGCATGTTCTCCATTTGAGCTCTCATCTATACCATATCATGTTGAAAATCGGGTGGTTGTTGATTTTGTTGTTGTTGTTGTCGTCTTCTTCTTCTATGTTATTGTTTTTGTTGTTGTTACACTTGATCCTCTTCTTCTCCTTCCATAAAAATCTCCTTACCTCCTCATACACCTCATCCAAATTTACCACTATGTTATTGGGAAGGACTCCTGAGTCCCCCAGCACCCACCAAGGGTGATCTCCTTCTCTTGTGTGGGAGGTGTACTCCAGCTTCAGGAGGAAGCAATGATGCTCACGGGATACAAGTAGAATCCAAATCCCGTCGAGCCCGGGGATTCCTTTGATGAATTGTATTGTCTGAAGTTGTCGTTCATCAAACAATATATCAGTCCGGTCACCTTTCCCAACTATGGTGCATGAGCGCAACTTTTCCTTATGGCCAACAGAGTGACCATTGCCACACAATGGATCTCCCCCGTCTTGCTTTCCGATACAATGGCCTTGATGCGTTGGATGAAGATAAAACCCAAGTTCACTCTATGCCCAAGATCCGACTTAGATGCAAGCCAAAGAATCCGAATCTCTTCTAATGTTATCTTCTCCAAGTCTTGCTTGTTAAAAACCATGTACCCAAGTATACGGTGAAGTAATCTAAGAGCCGGGTGCATAATCTCACTAGCCAAGAAGTAATTTGCATCAAATTTATTTTTTCGGGAGATCCGTTTCCACCATTGTCGGGGGTTGTAATCAGGAAGTTGCACATATTTGGGGAGGAGAATGTCGGCATTGGGGTTTAGGCCGAGGTACTCATTTAATTTTTGGAGGGACATGGTTTCTATTTTGTTAAAGACTTGGAAGGAAACGGAGATATCGTTGTTGCCGGAAGTGTGTTTTTCAAAGGAGGCAAGAAACTCAAAGGTAGGCTCTTGGTATGTGTTGTAGGCCTTGGATTAGACAAAGGTTCTTAGTCTTAGATTGCTGAAAAATAACCAACAATCTTCATCAATGCCTAGTTTGGTTGTTGTGGGTTGATGGTAATGTTTAGTGGGAAGGATTTTTCTTGATTGATGGGCGTCGAGTTTGTTTTTCTGGTATTTGAGAATTTGGTTGGAGGTAAAGGTGGTGGTGTTTTGACATTTTGAGGGGTTTGGGAGGATGAAGCACGTGGCTCCTTCTCACTTTTCCTATTCTTAGAACTAGTTCCAACCTCCATCTTTAGTTCTTAACAAACAACACTTACAACTCTTCAATCAAATTAAACAAATCCACCCACAAATAACACAAAGCAACCACAACAAGCAATATACTCCTCAAAATCCAAACAACAAAATTAACCAAGGACACCACAAGAATTTCCAATAATCAACTCACAACAACAATCAAACAAGAGTTAGAGCAAAACTAACAATAAAATTCATTAAACTAAGCATGAAAAATCACCAAATAAAAATCACAAGAATCAACCATGAAAAACATCCAACATTGCTTAAAAATTAAATAAAACTAGAAGGGAGTAGATTATACCAACTATGAAGCTAAAAATCAACTCCAACTAGCCTCAAAGAATAAGAAATCCGATGGTGCTTCAAGGAGTAACAATGGTGGAGCTTCAAAATTTTCAGATTTTATATGATGGAGGTTGAAAATTGTTAATGACTTTGTTTTTTTATGAAGAAAAATTGAAGAAATTGAGATGAAAATGAAGGATTTTAATGGATTTGTAGTAGTTAGAGTTGATGTTTTGGGGGTTTTTAGAAAGAGAATGAGAAAGAGAGGAGTGAGAAGGCGAAAAGAATGAAATGAGGATGAAATTAGCAAAAAAAAAATTGATATAACGCTGCTAAAACCCCGCGGGCCACACCCTCTCCTGGCGAGCGGCGCCCGCGGGTACCTTAAGGCCCGTGCCCGCGGGCCCGTAAGCCTAGCCCGCGGGTCTTCATGCCGCGCCTTCTCCAGCGGCGCGACTGGGCATCTCCGAGTTCCTTGTCATTTTGATGATAAGCACATCCACGCCCTCTCCTTCCATTGCCGTGCCCGTGGCCTCCTGGATAGGGCTCTCCTTGGGCGCGGCTTCGCTCTTTCGGTTGTGGTACGATTTTTGTCCTTCTTCCTCTCTTAACTCTAACTTAGCTCTATATAAACCATCAAATGGCCTCCAATCCCCATTCATATATGTAATAAGGGGTCAAGTACCTACAAAGAAAAGCCAAAAGCCATAAGATAAATATTATCAACGAAATAGACCAAAAAGAAAAATAAAGAAGACAGAAGTCAAGAACTCGGGTTGCCTCCCGAGAAGCGCTTCTCTATGAAGTCACTAGCTTGACCATGAGAAAAATTCATCAATGGGGAGGCTTAGGATCCAAATGATCAAGCATTAGACATTTAATAAGACCAACTTATACCTTGCAAAAGTAGTGCTTCAAGCGATGACGATTGACCATAAACTTGTTACCTTCCGCATCTAACTCAAAAGAACCATAAGGAGTTATTTTCGATACCACGAAAGGCCCTGACCACTTGGACTTGAGTTTACTCGGAAACAAAGGAAGCCTTGAGTTGAAATGAAAAACCTTATCACCAACCTTAAAGCTCTTGTTTCGTATATGTTGGTCATGCCACTTTTCGGTCTTCTCCTTATACACTCTTAGGCTCTCAAGAGCATCATTTCTAAAATTTTCAAATTCATTGAGCTTTAGCAATCTCTTCTCACCAGCCAAAGATAAATTCCTATTGAGTTCTTTGATAGCCCACCAAGCCTTGTATTCTAAGTCAACCGACAAGTGACAAGCCTTCCCGTAGACCAAACTATAGGGTGTCGTGCCGATTAGGGTCTTGTACGCCGTCCTAAGAGCCCATAATGTGTCATTGATCTTGAGAGACCAATCTTTCCTTGATTTGTTCACCGTCCTTTCAAGTAGATTCTTGATTTCACGATTCGAGACCTCCACTTGTCCTTGAGTTTGAGGGTGGTAAGGTAGACCAACCTTGTGATGAACGTCATATTTGTTGAGAAGAGCTTTGTAGACACCCATTTGTGTCTCCCCAAAATCAAACCCGGTGATGAGTACCTTTCACGTCGAATCATAATCGAATGAAGTGAAAGCGTGGAAAGTCTAGTGTTGCGGATAGTTTTAATTTGTTCTCTTCTCTCTGTTTTTGAAAATCTATTTAAAGAAAACAGCCAATCCAGTTTGGTTGGTCCATGATATGGGTCCAATAGTAGTGTAGATGGATGGGGCTTGAAAAGAGCTTTCCAACGATACATTATAAGCCCAATTCCGATGAATATTGAGGAAGTTATGGCCAAATTACTAAACTGGGCCTGGTTTGAGCCTTATATGCGGCCCAATAATCTAGGGGAGGGCCTAATACAGATTTATCATTCCTAATGCAATTAGGAATGGTTCTAGTCTTCTAGATTCTTCCAGAAGGTTCTTTTCATTCCTAATTCAATTAGCATTGATAAATTGACCTTTACTGACTTTTTGGAGTTTAAATTAGAATAAAAAAGTGTTTTTGAGGAAAATAAGATTTTATCCTCCTGAACGGTTAATTTCTATCTGATTTTAGAAAACGCGTCAAAAACTTGGTTAGCGCCTAACGCCAGCATTAACGCCTGGCACTAAGCTTGGCGCCAGGCACTAGCATTAGCGTCTGGCGCTAATGTTAGCGTTTGGCGCTAACTCTGTTTTTTCACGTCAGAATTGTGGTTCGATTTTCTATCTTTTAGCTGATTTTCTCAATATATAGCCTTCTAAAAACTCCGTTTGGATCATCTACACTCATCAACTCTCTAGTTTTCGAATTCTTTTCTCTCTAAGCTAAAGCTTCTCTCACTCTCTTTTCTAAACATACCCTCTTTTTACAAAATTCCGCATTCACGAGACCTAGATACACCTAGCGTTATTCGAAGTTGCCTTCGCCCTATACGTGAAAGGTTTTAATTTCTGAGGGTTTGGACCCAAATCTCTCTTCCAATTATTTAATTTAATTGTTGTTTATTATTTTCCTTGAAGTTACTAACATGTGTATTTTGTTATTAGAAAGAGGTATGAGGCATCCAAGTAAGTGCTTTAATGGTTTTTATTGATATTTTGTTGTAGAAATCATGCTTAGGTTGTTGTTATGATTCCTAGTGTAATGATAGGGTATTTTGATCTTCCTGGTATCATGTCTAGGGTAACTTTAATATCAAGTATGATTATAAGTATGATGCCTTTTATTTTCTTCCTAATATTTATGATCATTACTACCATGTTAGGGTTAAAGCTTTGATTTTTATTGTTTAGTGACATGATATGGTTTGTTATTGATCTTGTTAGTATCATGCCTAGGATCTTGCTATTATTATTATGCTTTATTATTAACATGATGATGATGATTTTTTATGATTATAATTGTTATAATAATTTATTTTTATTATGTTGCTTGATATTTATTGTTATTGCTTGATCACGCCTTTTATGCATGTTTAAAGGGAATTGGGTACTTGTAATCACGCTTAATAAGATAATTAATAATCTTGTTTAGGGTTAATTGGATTATAATTCAAGTGATCGCCAATAATAGGTTTATTTGTGCATTAATATTCAACCAACATAGGTTAAACTTGTTTAGGGTTAATCATATTGATTGCATATTAGTCAGAAAGCGCACATGAATTCAATCTCTTTTAGGTTGGATTTGTACCTTCATCCCCGAACTACATGATATGGTTCCAAACCTATTGAAGTTGACGATCTCCTTGATCGTTAAGGGGTGTAACTTTCACCTCGTGAAAGGTTTCCAAGTTCCTAAAACTTGTTGGCGACTCTTTTGCTCTAGCTTCTTTCCCTTTGAACGCCACCGTACTTAAGTGTATGATCACAGTGGGGTTCAAGCCAGGGATAATGCTTGAAATATTCCCTACAGTTTTTGGCGACTCCACTGGGGAGGATTTTTATTTTAATTCCTGATTTTGTTTTGGCAATGATTTAGAATGAGTGGATGAGACTCGAAAAGTTCTAAGTATTTCATGTACGTAATTTTTATTAACATTATTGTCATATGCATAAAAAAGATCTCATTGGAAAGACCATCCGTAATGAGTTAAAACATAGGATTTTACACATAGGAAATTTGTGAAATATCTTTCACAACTAGGATCGAAATAATGCTGTGCGAAACTGGAAAATTTTATCGAGCATAGAAAGCTGTTGAGGCATGTAGGAACTAGCGTCAGCGAACAAAGATTAGCGCCAAAATTTGACGTTAGCGCCAGGCGACAGCTTCTGTCGCCAGGCGCTAAAGCCAAAAAGTGGCGCTGGCCTCTGTTTGCTGGCGCCAAGTTCTTCCAATACCGAGCCAGAAATATGCGTTCTAATTTTGACCAGTTTTTAGCACTGTTTTCTCGATCTTACTTCCTTATTGAGTTTTTCTCACTTTTCTGAAACCCATATGTGTTCTACATATGGACATAACCCCTGGGAATTCATGCTCCATCTACCTGATTGAACGCTCTGAGCAACAAAGGGTACACCCGAGAATGTTGAATTAACCAAACCATGGAAGCGAGTTTTTTCTAAACTCGCGGTGTCCCATCCACTCGCGCCAACCCTTCAAGGTTAGGCTTCCACGCGGTTCATCCGAACAATTAACCATGGACCCTCTACTGAATAACCAATATCCCGAACTTTAGAGAACTAGAGCCATGGTTAGGTTGCAAACTTGTACATTCCCTATGTGTTTTTTTTCTAACCGTTTGCTTGATTTGTGCTAAGATTAAATAAATTAATTCATGACTTTAAGAACTTTGCCTAATTAATTAATTTGAGTAAATAAAGTCTAATTTTTTTAATCAGAGTTGACTTAGCACGACTTTAGGCATACCCCTGTTGAGTAATAATATTGAAAACAGTTTCCGATCGACGCTCCAGAAATGACGCCAAAGTTTGAACTGTAGCGCCACTTTGTGGAGTGTAGCACCCGGCGACAATCCTGTCGTTTGGCGCTACACTGCAAAGAGAGGCGCCAGTCCTGTCGTTTTGACGACATTTCAGTTTATTGCTCGAGTCATCACCTAGTGTCTGTTTGCTAATTAATTTGGTTAATTTTTACTGTTAATTATACCTTGTTAAGTCATTAATTGAGTCTAGGCACTAAGTCCCATGGTCTTACACAAAAGTCAAAGCATGTCACTTACACTCACCACATAACGCACACACTAATACACACTTTTGACCATGTCTAAGAGAGCCTTGTATGCGCGTTTTTTCAGTCATTTTTTTAAGGGGCGTAAGTCGGATATTAATCCTCCAATTTCAACAACTTGATTAAATACCATACTTGATTCCTAAAAATATATACCTTAGTTTTGCCTTATTTTTTCCAAAAATATGCACCTATTTTTACTTTTCCTCTTTAAAACCGTAAAGTCAAGGTCGATTTGAGTCAAATAATTAAAAAAAATGGTTTAATTTACAGCGCGTGGTCAAGAAAAGAAGGGCGTTTAATCAAAGCCAACCTTTTTATACAAGTCCAACTTTTCGACAAACCCATCGCTCGTAAGAGGAAAGCTAGGACAATAATGGCAACGCAAGAAGAAGTTAATGAGCTCAGGAACCAACTGGTTACCGTGACTGAGGTGTTAAAGGTTCTAACCCTCAAGATTGATGATCTTATGAAACAACAACAGATAGACCTCATGCAAGAGAGTGTGAGCAAGTTATCTAGCGATTACAAGTTTCAAGGAATTAGCTCACAAGGGGTCTCGGTGGACAAGGATCTTCTTCCGCAGAAGTTCAATGCCAATGACATCACGAAATTAAAAGCAACCGATAACCCTTACTTTCATTTAAGAGCCTTCAAAACAATAATGAGTATTAAGGGTATCGACAAGAAAGTGTTCCCCTCTCTGTTCTCACTATCTCTTGAAACTGTTTGCCGGCAATAGTTCTTTTCTCTTGAGAAAGAAAAAACCTCAACCTGTGAGTCCATAGTAAACGCTTTTGTTGATAGATAAAAATGCAATATTCAAGTTGAGACTGACTATAGAGAACTTGAAGTCCTCAAGAAAAAGGAGAATGAAGGCTTCACCTCCTTATTTAATAAATGGAGAGAAACATCAGTCAAGATGATTGAGGTGCCCAGTGTAAAAGAGTCCGTAAGGTTATTCATCAAAAACCTTCAAGAAAAGTACTCCAAGCATCTCAAATATCAGAATAATCTCCATACCTTCAAGGCCGTCTACGACATCAGAATAAATATTGAAGACGACCTGGCTAAGTTGAAAGATGCCAACAATAACTCCAACAGTGGCTGGAAAGGCAAGAAGAACGATAACCCTTCTTCTTCCCAAACCACCCACTTAAACAATGTTAGCACTTTTAACCTAAGTGAAGTCCTTGCTCTGAATAATCAAGGACAAAAGAAACCATTTAGGAGGAACTTTACTCCAATTGGTATGAGTTATGACACCGCATTTGACCGATTACATGCAAAAGGTCTTATAACTCCTATTGGACCATTTGGGGACCCACTAGTTAAGAAGAGGACGGCCAACTGGAACCCCAATGCGCATTGCATGTATCACCAAGGTAGGGGCCATCTTATCGAGAACTGTTGGAAGCTTAAAGAAGCTATCCAAGACTTAATCGACAACAACAAGCTACCATTGCCCCCTGCCAGTAAGAAGCCAAGTATTGATAATGCGCCTCTCGCTCACTCCTTGGCCATCTCTGATGAGGAAAACGAGGTTGATCCCTCATCTCTAATCAAATCTGTCAATGAAATCCATGCTATCAAAGAAGAGGAGGAGATCTTTTTCGACGCCATGGATAACCTTCCAGAACTAGCAAGTAAAGAGGACATACAATTGCTTACACTATCTATGATGGAAGGATCACACTTGTTACGTGATGTCCTCGAAGTTGTAAAAGAACTTCAGAAGAAGTATGACGAGGTTCCACCCTCGAAAAATAAACCCAGGAAAGAGTTCACACCCATGAGAACGACTTATGATGCGAAACGCTTTCCTTTACAAGTCACCGATAAACCCAAGAAGAGTAATAGACTCTACACTCCAATTGGGATCCCATACGCACAAATGTTCAAAATGCTCTCCAAGAGTGGCGAGATCAAACCTCTCGAACCGTGACCATTTTAATCATTAAAAAGGACAGATAAATTTTACTGTCAATATCATCAATCAGGGAGTCATACTATTGAAAACTATTTTAAATTCAAGGATTTAATTTAGAAAATGATTGTTGATAAGAAGCTAGTCTAAGTTCCACAAGGAAAGGATGCAAATATTAATGGAGTTTGGGACAACGATTAAGAAGACGTCTATTTGAAAGACATGGTAGGACCTCGACCTTAAGTGTCATATGCCATGGATGACTTTTGGGTTGAAGAAGATTCATCAATAGACGTCCTCACAAGATCCGGGAGAATGCAACCTCCTGTTTCGACACAACCCATGCCAACCACACAACAAATTCCCATACCTATCATAGAAGATAATGACATTGTCAAACAGTTCAAGAAAACCAAAGTTGAAATGAACGTATGGGAGCTTCTGGCAACGTCTCGAGAACATAGGTTGGCCGTAATGAATGCCTTGGATAAAATAGGGATAGATTTTGACACCACTCCTAAGAGGTTGGCTAATTTCCTCACGAGTGATTTCTCTAGTCCCATCAACTTGATCACCTTTTTCCTACAAGGATTTGCCAACAGAAGGTGACAAGCATTATAAGGCATTAAACCTCACAGTGGTTTGCAACAGAATGAACGTCCCTATAACTCTTGTAGACAATGGATCAACCATTAATTCTGTCCACTTAAACTGCGAGAATGTTAGGCACAAGGGATGAAGACTTAACCCCGTCAACGCAAGGAATAAGAGCCTATGACAACACTCGTCGTCAAGCTCTTGGTAAAATTACTATGAATGTAATGGTGGGAGCGATAGAACACGCTACTACTTTCCAAGTAGTAGATATTAAAGCTTTATTCAATCTATTGTTGGGACGCCCTTGGCTTCATGACCTAAAGGTCGTCCCCTCATCTCTCCAGCAACAAGTAAAAGCTATAGTTGGAGGAATTCCCTTTACAGTCCATGCTTCGCCTATGAGAATTAAATCTATAGAGAATCCAATAATTAATGTGGAGCCCGACGAAGACGATGAAGATTTTTTGGGCTTTAATGAAGAGGTCTCCTTAATCGAGGAGGATGAAAGGACCCCTCTCTCCCACGACCCCCACTCCAATATGATTGTGAACGCTATTCTGAAGAAGCAAGAACATTTTCCTGGGATGACCCTAGGAATGACGAAAGGAATAGCAAAACCATTGGAATCACCTGGCCTCCCTAAATTAAACACTTTCGGACTTGGTTTTAAACCGACTCGAAAATATTTCAAGCGAGCGCAGGAAAATTCGAAGGCACGTAGGGACGCTCGCATCCAAAAGAAAGCAATCCCAATGGATCAGTAACTTCTTACCCTTAATGGACAATTTATAAAAGAAGGAGAGGACTATCCATGCTACGAATTTCCATAACCATTTGTCGTAAATGAAATAAGGAAACCGGGATTTGAAATTTTCTTAGATTACTATTTCATAGACGAAATCCAAACTCTTGTCAATAAGGAGAAAGCATCCCCATGCTTTGATTTTAATGTCATGGGATTACTATTTGGGAGAGAAAAGGATGACCCAACATACAAAGATGATAATTCCTCTCTCATTCAGACAATCGTACAAAGCGAAAGCTTCGATCCCTCAAAGCTAATCACTCCAGCGGAAGGATCACTACAAGGGTGGTGCAAAACCGTCAAAGTGACTACTCCAAGTGGAAGGAAGATCTCCATCACGACGGGGCAAGGACCGATATTCGAAGAGTCGTCTGAGTCAGAGTCAGAGTCAGAGTCTCTCCCTATAGAGTCATCTAACTCCTTAGTTGTAGCACCTCCTCCTTCTATCCCTTCCCCTAGAATAGTTAGTGATCAAGTCCCTGAGGACATATCACTCTTTGATGTAATGATCACAGAGTTTAATAATAAGGTTTCTTCTCCTTACTCCTTGTGTTCTTCTTTAACCCAAGATGATGAGCATTGCTTAACTAACAATTAAAAAGAAAAAGAACTTATTAAAGAAATGGAAACACTTGAAAAGAAAACACCGATAATTGAAGAAACTGAGACGGTTGATATCTCAAATGATTCAACCAATAAAAGAAGAAGTTCAAAAACAAATAACTGCAGGTTTCATCAAGGTATCTAAATACCACGAATGGGTCGCCAACATCGTCCCACTTCCAGAAAAGGATGGAAGAGTAAAAATGTGTGTCGACTATCGTGATCTAAATAAGGCAGGTCCAAAGGATACTTCCCTTTACCACACATCGATATTCTGGTGGATAACACAGCAAATCACGCACTTCTCTCATTCATGGATGGATACGCGGGCTATAATCAGATTCTCTGGCAGAAGAAGACATGGAGAAAACAACCTTCATAACACCATGGGGTACTTACTACTACACGGTAATGCCATTCGGGTTGAAAAACGCGGGTGCTACTTACCAACGTGCAGCGATGATAGAGGAATAAACGAGTCGTTAATTGTCTATCCCAAAATCAAACATAATTTATAAAATCCTAAACCAACCTAATAAAAGTATAAGGCAAGTATAGGGTCGAACCAAAGGAGTGAGTCGGTATTAACTTTAGCCTAAATCAAGTTATTTCGAAGATTGTAGTGAGAAAATTGTTGGTATTATGGTAACAAAATTAGAATAATCAAGTAATTCAAGAAGCTAAATACTAGGGATATAGGTTCCACATGCTAGTTCAATAATCGTGCTAATTGATAGTTTCTTTGCTTGATTCAAGCATTGCAAAGGACAAACAATAGTAGCAATCAAGAGAGTTCAAGAGCTATCTCCTAGAGGCCAAGCTAGGGGTCACTATGAATGACTAATCAAGGAAATTCACAATCAAACTCAATCAATTAAAGCAATTCTCAAATTGATGGGTCATGTCATTAAGAATTCCAATGCAATCTAGATTAATCTTATCGGTTGATCATTCCTAATCTAATTAATCACATGAAAAACTATATCAACCAATTTAATTACAACAATTCAATCAATCAAAGATCATCAACTAGCGCAAATTATCAATCAAGCATGCTTCCCCTTCTCCCTAGCAACTAATCTACTCACTAATCATGGTGTAACTCAAGAACAAATCACTAGAATTAGAATTGATCATCATTCTAAATAAAATTCAAGAGAAAGCAATATCAATTACAATATCTAATTCAAATCCAAGCAAATCAAACAATCAAACATGAAACTAAAACAAACAAGTAAAGATATGTACTAGAAGAAGAAATTCTTACTAACATTAACGATTGAAGATGAAGAAATCCAAGCACACTTGATCAAATGTTTAAATACAAATCCAATACCAAGAACTTCTCTCTAACTTCTCTCTCTATCACTAAGCTAATGAAAATTATCTAAAATTTGTTTTCTAAAAGGAATTACAAGTGTATTAATAGGCAAAGAAGGAAAACAGGATCCCCGCGCCCTCTCTAGTAAACCCCGTGCCCGCGGGGAAATGGGTACGAAACCCATAATAAACTCCATGGGCTATCTGGGCAACACCCGCGCGCGCAGTTCTTCTATCCCGCGCCTGCGGCAAAGGCGAATCCCCAGCTCCTAAAGGGTGATTAGAGGGTCGCAGTCTCTATGGTATGGAGCGGTCTCTCAAGACTACCCGCGCCCGCGGAGAGTTCCTGGTCGAAATTAGCCAACTTGGTGCATACGAGCCCGCGCCCGCGGCAAACTTGTAGGGCTTGATGCCCTCTCCAAGCTCACTCCATTCCCTCTCTTATCCCTCTCCAAGCCGATTACTTCCTCCTTTCTTAGTCAATATAGCCCATCTTGATCCCCTTGGAAAGATAAATCCTAGGTACCTACAAGAACAAATAACGGATAGGAATAAAAGGGAAAAAGAACCAAATAAAAGGAAAACACGAATAAAACACGAAAAACACAAGGAAAGAAAGAAAGGAATTGAAGGAAAAAGGACAAAAAATAAGATAATAAAGCATAAAAAGGAGATGAAAACATCCTAAAAGACTACCTTATGAGTGACATAAATGACACTCATCAAGCGACTGCCTTGCTCCATGACATGATGCATAAAGAAGTTGAAGTATATGTGGACGACATGATTGTAAAGTGAAAAGATCGCCCATGCCATAAAGTAGCCTTAAGAAAATTCTTCGAAAGGCTAAGAAAATACAATATGAGGTTGAACCCATCAAAATGTGCTTTTGGAGTCACCTCAGGCAATCTTTTGGGTTATGTCATAAGCTCTAAAGGAATAGAGATAGACCCAACCAAGATCAAGGCAATCATTTCAATGCCACCACCCAAAACCGAGAAGCAAATTCGAGGATTTATTAGCCGGTTGCAATACATAAGTAGGTTCATATCAAAATTGACGACAATATGTGAACCAATCTTTAAAAGGCTTAAAAAGAATGTACCAGTGATATGGGATGACGAGTGTCAAAAAGCCTTTGAAAAGATCAAATCCTATCTCGCAAATCCTCTCGTATTAGCATTAGCACTTCCGAGAATACCTCTTAGGCTGTACTTAACAGTTACCAAAGAAACAATGGGAGCCATGCTTGCACAAGAAGTAGAAGGCAAAGAAAATGCGATCTACTATCTAAGCAAGAAAATGCTCGAATATGAGGCACGCTATACACCACTTGAGAAATTGTGCCTCGCCTTGGTGTGGGCCACAACCAAGTTAAGACATTACATGCTCATGCATACATTCTTCGTAGTTTCCCGACTATATCCACTCAAGTATTTATTCGAGAAATCTACACTCAACGGGCGTATATCAAGATGGATAGTCAACTTAGCCCAGTTCGATGTAAGGTTCATGCCACAAAAAGCTATCAAAGGATCGGTGGTATTGGATTTTCTAGCAGACTTTCCAATAGAAGACTCGACACCAATACACGACAACGAATTTCCAGATGAAGACTTGATGGTCACTGAAGATGATACTTGGACCTTGTACTTTGATGGATCCTCAAACCAAAAGGGATGTGGCGTTGGAGTATTAATAGTATCACCTAAAGAAGAGCATGTCCCAATCTCCATAAAGCTTGATTTCGACGTTACCAACAACGCTGTTGAATAAGAAGCATGCGTGGTAGGCCTTGAAACAGCCTTGGCATTGGGATTAAAAAGGTTACGGATATTCAGAGACTCTTCATTGATCACCAATCAAATCTACAAAAGGTGGAAAGTAAGGAGCGAAAGTCTAGCCCCTTACCAAACTTATCTGGAAACTCTTACTAATCAATTAAAAAAGGTAGAATACACATATCTACCTAGAGAAAAAAATGAATTTGCTGATGCCTTGGCAAGACTAGCCTCAATGGTTAGGTTTCCTACAAAAATCAAGCAAATGCCTCTAACTATAGAAAAAAGCACAAACCGGCCTATATTCAAGCTATAGAAGATGATGAAGTAATCCAGGACGAAGAAGAAGAGGAACCGTGGTATACGGATGTACTCAATTATGTCACCAAAGGAGAATATCCTCCCCATGTTGACAAAAGAGCAAAACGAGAATTGAGACTCTTGGCTTCCCAATACGTACTCATAGACAACGAGCTACATAAAAGGGTACCTAAGGGCCGAGCTCTCTTATGTGTAGGAAAAAAGGATGCCCAAAGAGCAATGAGGATAGTCCACGAAGGAATTTGTGAAACTCACGTAAATGGAAAAATGTTAGTCTAAAAGATAATGCGAGAAGGATAGTGTTGGACTACAATGATTAGGGATTGCCATCAATACGTAAAAAGATGCCCTAAGTGCCAAATCTACGCTAATTTACAACACATTCCTCCGTCTTTGCTCTACACCTACACGTAGCCATGGCCGTTCTCTACATGGGGAATTGACATCATCGGAAAAATACTCCCCCAGGAACAGGAGGTCACAAATATATCTTAGTGGCAATTGATTACTTAACAAAGTGGGTCAAACCACAATCGTACGTTAAAATCACCGCAAAACATGTAGCACTCTTTATCGAAAGAAATATTATTTGTCGATATGGAGTCATTCATGAAATGATAAGTGACGATGGAACTCACTTTCAAGCCGAATGTGAAGAATTGCTACAAAAATATGGTATTCAACATCATCATTCTTCTCCTTATAGACCTCATGCAAATGGAGCAGTCAAAGCAGCTAATAAAAATCTAAAGACTATCATCGAGAAAATGATAGAAAATTACAAGGATTGGCCTGACAAACTTCACTTCGCATTGTGGGGCTATCGCACGTCAATTCGCACATCAACAGGAAATACGCCATTTTCCTTGGTTTATGGAATGGATGCCATACAACCTGTCGAGCTAGAGATTCCATCTCTACGCATCGCATTGGAGAGAAAACTCGATGAAGTTGAATGGACTAGGGCAAGATATGAGGAGCTAATTCTACTTGATGAAAAACGACTAGAAGCTCTACATCACACTTAATGTTACCAAACTCGTATGGCTAGGCATTTTAATAAGAAGGTCAAGACAAGACACATCAAAGTAGGAGACTTGGTGTTAAAAGCATTAAGGAAAAATGTTTTAAACCCAAGGGGAAAATTCAGACCTAATTGTTCTGGACCCTATATTGTCAAAACAATCCTGTCAGGAGGTGCAGCAAAATTAACTGACATGGATGGCAATGAGTTTTCAAACATGATAAACCTTGACCAACTTAAAAAATACTACCCATAATTACTTGAGTAGGGCACTCAAGAGAGCTACGTTTGGCCTAAATCCTTAAGAAAGGATACGTAGGCAACCCTTTAAGGGTGCCGCCACATTATTTTTTCAAATCTCGCATCCCAATCTTAATAAAAAATTCAACAGAAAATCGATGAAACATCGGCGTCACAGAAAACGTTCTGGCGCTAGCAGATAAACATTAGCGCCAGACGACAACCTTCGTCGCCTGACGCCAGACTGTTGTAGCTGGCGCTAGTCACAGAATCATGGCGCCAATTTACTGTAAAATATCGGGGAATTTTCGGTGTTTTTCAGAAAATTTTCGACTTCTGTACTCGAAATTTTTTGTTGAAAATTAATTTTTCGGTTTTCATTGCTTTAATAAATTATATTTAAAGTAAATAATTTAATTAAAAAGCTGGAATTTCATTAATAAAATAAATTACATTTAAATAAAGCTTAAATAAATTAACTTTGAATTTAAAAACTAAAAATTGAAAATTCAGCAATGTTCTTAATCTTCTTTCTCTTTCTTAGCCCTCTTCCAATTCTTATCTGCATCTTCCTTAGCCCTCTTTCAATATTTGAGTAAATAGTCTCTCCCTTAGCTAGGACCCCATGCTTCTTTTCTACCCAAATCTTCTTCTCTGTGGTGTCAGCTTTCCTTTTTCCTTTATCTTTCGCAGAACTTTTCTTCTTAGGCATTGTAGGTGATTTGAACTCAACTCTTTCACACAAGCGTTCCTTAACAAGAATCACTTTGTCACCTAGACGGCTCTTCACATCAGTTTTACTTTGATATTTTTTCACATCATTTGAAGGTTTCTTCATAGGCCACTTTTTCACATCATTGGGCAAAGAAGGAGGACCTTTTGGGTAATCACTTCCCATAAAGGTCTAGCGCTCCAATAAGCATCAAATTTTTCTACTTTCTGAAAGAAAGGGAACTCATAGGGACGATGAACATCAAAGGAAGGAATTGTATGAAATAGTCCGTACTGTCTTTTTACCCTGCAGGGGTAATAAAAAGTCATTCGGGACAAGCTTGGAAGAAGGCAGAAAGGTTTCTTGTTAACACCAACCATCTTTACTATTTTCCACCAAGGGATGACCCACTTGATGGAAAAATTGCAAGACCCGAAGACCTTCTTCCATTCATGGTGCCCCACCCTTAGAGAAGCGTTTCTTCCTTCTCACAAAGCTATTTGGAGTGTACTTTTCAATATTTTTTAGAGGACTAGTTAATTCTAGTCTTTCCATTAACCACATCTGTAAAATAATTCCAATACAAATAAATTATTATTACTATACAAAAATATATTTTTGATTTATGTAATTAACAATATTATTTTTCTACCTGTAATAAAATTGGAGAGCCCCGGAAAGGTGCTTTTGGATTCTTCTTTTATTCATCAAGACTAAGCATAGTCTCTCCAACTATTAAGGGAATTGGATTTCTCCCAGATTCAATCTGCTCTAAAACAGTTGATATAATTGCTTGACCCTCATTATTTTTACCACTAGTGAAAAAATATTGATTAAGCATGCAAAAGAGAAAATCCCTTCTTCTATAAACATGGAAAGATTCTGAATAAGGTCTATCAAAATAATGGCGAGCAAATTCTTTCAAATTAACTATGCTACCATCTACTATTTCTATTAGATCTTTGTCTTTTAAATTGAAGAAGCGTTCAAAATCCTTATAATAATATTCGTTTATTCTAGGGATTACTACAAGATCTAGTGCATGGAAACCTAAAATAGCACCGAATTCTTCTGGTAAAGGGCTAATTTCATCATACTCTATTCTAAAGCAATGAGTATCTACATCCCAATATTCTAGAGCGGTATGAATAAAATCTAAATCAAGATCTACCCTTTGACACCATAAATACCCCCAGGTGAAACACATCTAACTCTCTTCTCTCCTTGGCATTAAAAGACCAACACCATTCATGAGTGAAGTTGGTAAAAGTTTTAGAGACTAGAGACATGATTTTTAATTTTTATGAGCTAAGAAAATATTTAATCTGCTGATGTTTTGAAGATAATTGACTGGGCAGGGCGCTATTTATACACAAAATCGGCGCAGTTTTAATCCGGGAAGGATTTGGAGTCAGCGCTCATTAGCACCAGACGCCAAACATTGGCGCCTGGCGCCAGAGTCTGGCGCCAAACGCTAAGTGTAGCGCCTGGCGCTGCACCAAAACGCGTGACGCCAGCTGGTGCTAACGTGTCTTATCGTACGAGCTTTCCAAAAACCGCGTTTTTTTACCTGATTCGAGTCTGACCAATGAATTTACGGTTTCTTTATTCTTCTTTTATATCTTTTTCTAAAATTCATTTATTTCTTCTTCTTAATTACTACAACTATTATATTAATTATATTAATTTCGGATTTTATTTAGATTAACTTCCAAGTTTATTATAAATCCAATATTTTTTTACTTTTATTTTTCATTTTCTTTTTGAGGAGAAAGTCGGATACCCTCCATCAATAATAAAAATGTTGGAATTTTTGCGCAAAATTAATTTTCACTTTGCACACACAAAAATCCACATAAAAATAAAGAAAAAAAATGAAAAAATGATAAAAGATGAATAAACTCATAATAGTATACAAGCATGTCTAAATAATGAGTCTAAAAAAATGCAAAGTTCTATACAAAGTCAAAATAAAACAATAAAAAGCATAGGAACAAACTACGGCGCTGGGGGACGTACACCCATCATCTCATAAAACTGCGCCATATGAGGAGTAACCTCTCAACCAGCTCTAGCTCCGGTCTCCTCGGGAGGTGGAAAACTCAGCACAGGACCCGTCCACCCAAGATCAACCTGAGGCTGAGGCCGCAGAGGCTGCTGCGATGACGAGCCGACCTCGTACATCCCACCAACTCTAAGAGCCGAGGTAGCCTCTCCCTGGCCTACCGGCGCAGCATGTGCACCCTTAGATGAAGAGCCTAAGCCCTCTACCGCCTCGGTACGGGCAACCACAAAACGACCGCCCCGACCACCTGAACCGGTGCGGCAACGTCTCGAGCTAGACCTCGCCGGTTCCCTCTGCACCTCAGGTCTCGTACGCGTACGAGAAGGAATGGGCTGACCTTGTAAAAAAAACTAAGATCAGAAATATGCAAAATAGAAGCGGTAATGAAAAAACATAAGAAGGGAAGCTACCTCCTGAACGGCGTCGTCTCGACTGACATGTAGCCACGTTCCTCATCTAGACGTGCTGGCTCCGAAAGGCATCTATGCATCATGTCATCACCGAGACCACCTCGCGTGAGAACTGTCAAAGAAGTAAGTCAGTAAACGTGAATAACATATATGGACCAAAGTTGCAGAAAAATAAGCTTACCCAAGTCTGGTGACGAGGAATCGACCGCTCCACAAAGCGCTCGCCCTCAGGAGCCGAAGGAATCATCTCCTCAATCGGCCCGTATGTCCCCTGATAGTGTATGAACATACGAGGTGGCACGAACTCAGCAGGACCACCCTGACAAAGCAAGTCAAAATCAGTAAAGCATTACTTGGGGGCTACTTAACGAAAGGTAAAAGATGAAAATCATACCGCAACTTCCTCAGCAGGTACAGGAACTGGAGCTAACAACGGCAGTAGCTCATCCTCATAACACCGCCCAGGGATCGTATATGATCGCCAAGGGGTACCAGCTTCCTCTAACATACTCACTAACCTCGCGACATTAAACATGTGACGCGGTGGAGGAGTAGGAACGACCAAGGTATCTGAGGAATGCTGAATAGCAACTCTCTCCCCAAGATACGCGACCGCTCCATAGGTCCCTAAGAAATATCGACGCTCGGCAGAATACTGCGCGGCTAGCCTAGGGACTGCCAAGTTGACCCACGGTCGGTACAACACATTAGGCTCCTGCAAAGAACGCCTATCCGACGAGAATCTATCAAAGGTATCACAAAATGTTCAAATATGTAAAGAACCATACAGAGATGATCCAATCTCAGACATAAGCAGTGGACATCCCCATGCGGCGGCTTCCCCATGAAGCACTTACTGGAAACCTGCACGGCGACTGTCTCGCCGACAAAGATGAAGGAAAGTACTCGTAGAACCAGATCTACAAAAGAAAAAATTATCAGGAAGTGCTAACTAAAGCTTAGAGCTAAACTTTACAGGAAATTATTTGTACCTCAAAGACCCTCCAAAAGTCGGATAGAGCAACGTTCCCCGTAAAGGACTGATGTCGACACGCTCGAATAAAGTCAGCATAGGCCAAGCTGGCCCAGTCGTAAGTCCCGATCCGGTGTAGATCTCGGACAGCAGGAAGGTAGTAAAGCAGTACCCTAATACCCTTGTCAGGGGAGAACGTCCCTGACAGTAAGATAAGTGCAAAGATGCACACCCGCTGCTCTCGGGTAGTCGCACCGTCATCAAAAGCCGCTGCTAGAGTCGAGCGGCGAATCCCCTTCGCGCTGAACTGAATATACTCCGCCTCAGCTCGAGCCTGAACAACAATCGGACCCAACATCACCTCGACCTCGGGAGAAAAGAGGCTGATCTCGCTATCAAACGTCTGCCACAGAGCTAAAGTCTTGTATGCCACAACAATCGGACCCAACATCACCCGTAATGAGACTGAAATCGGTCGGGGTGACCATCATCTCACCCCAAGGGAAGTGGAAAGTGTTAGTGGTGTCCCAAAAGAACTCCACCAGAGCGTGAACCTTTTGGTGACCCCGCTAGAGGAAATCATGGCCTCTGAGATCTCAAACAGTGTAGTTAGTCCGCAAGACACCCATAGAAGTCTTGTCTCGTCGTATTTGACGATGTACATCTTGTACAGGTCGTCAAAACCGTCGCAACCAGAACCATGACAACGCGTCCTCCCAACTAAGATGCCCCGTCTCACCCTCTCAGAGATATGATGAACGGGAGAGAAGTACAAAGTCCGCTCATCCCACTCAGCGAGTCGGCCAAGTGAAGTGGACGGATCAACGTCGTCCTCTACGAGCTCATGCTCCCGTCGAACGTCTCGGGACCGTGAACCTGAGCCTCGCTGTCTAGCCATGCTACATTGTGAAGAATAATCATAAATTAAGGTTCTATGGTATCTAAGGTTCGCCTAGCCATCATGATACTATGTTCGCAAAAAAAAAATTAAAAAAGAAACATAGTACGTAGTACTAAAACATAGTGCAAATTCATATTGAGCATATACAACATTTTTCAAGCATTCAAACAATTTCTTGCAATACTAAGGTACTTATTGTCAGGAACAATGCTGGCAAAAACGTCAGGAACAAGCCTTATTGTCTTCCCAATATTAAGAGGTCCAACAATGGTGATTCGTTCGTTCCTTCACTAAATTGAGTCAAACAAGTCTCAAATTACTCCCAAAGCAATATATAAACATAATAAAGCAATTTCATGGCATAAAATTTGATAAACAAAGAGAATTTAGCAAATTAAAATTCAAATTTTTAAGAAATTCGTAAACAAATGCATGCGAAATTCATTAAAATCGGCGTTAGATTTGGGGAAACTTACATACATTGGGAAAATGGATAGAATAAGCTTTGATTTGCAACAAAAATAAGCGAATTCGGTTGAGAAAAGAGCAAGAACGAGCCAAATGAAGTTTTGAGAATTTCTCGAGCAAGAACGCGAGCAGCAGCAGCGGAAATGAAGAAGAGAAGGGTATTTAAGGAAAACCCGACTCTAGCACCAAGCGTCATACCTTGGCGTCAGTCGATAAGGCTTAGCGCCTGGCGCTAGTACCAACGTCTGGCTCTACAGCCAAATAAGCGGCGCTAGCGTTATTTCAGGGGCGCCAGATCGCTCATCCATTCAGTACGGTTTTTTCAACCTTTTGCAATTTTTTTTAGGCTCCTTGGTACGCCAGTTAGCCCCTCTGAGTAATTGACACGATTTTATTAATCGACTTGATTACAATTACGTAAAGTGATCGACTTGATGAAAGATCGTCTCACATAGTTTAAAGCGCCTAAGCATTGGCTAATCGTAAAAGGCACCGACATACTGGTTCATTCAGCAAGGCACCGACATACTGGTTCATTCAGCAAGGCACCGACATACTGGTTCATTCAGCAAAAAACACCAACATACAGGTTCTAAAACTTCAAAAGTGTCGGCGTACAGGAATAACGGAAGCAAAGTTCAAGTGAGCTTTTAAAGATCGACAAGCTTAGGTCTTCGGTAATTTTCTTTGGAATAGTATCGCAACAAATGAGGATAGCTTTAAGCGAGGATATCTTCGGCAGCTTTCCCTAGCTTGCGGAGAGTTATCACAAATAATTGGAGGTGATTTCAAGCGAATTTGTCTTCGATCGTGTTCCCTGGCTTGTGTAAGATGGTCAAAGTGCTACAAGGTCGTTTCAAGCGAAGCAATCTTCGATAGGGTTCTCTAGCTTGAAGAAGTTTATCATGGCGGAATTGGAGACAGTTACAAGCGTAGCAGTCTTTAGGCAGCATTCTCTAGATTGTAGGAGGTTCTAAAAAAAATATACAAAAGTACAGAAATGCAGCAACAGATCAGTTACTTTCAGAGACGTGTGCTCGACGATGCAAGATATGTGTTTCTTAACTCTTTTATCTGTTTAACTAACGCTAGTTTGTAGGTATCGGCATTACATAAATGATTTAGGATCGCAGAACGTTCTGAATCATTCTCCGTCCCTATCGCTACTTTGACTTTTGTTCTCAAAACTGGTGTTTCTCCAAACTCAGTTAAAGTGGGGGCTTCTGTAGACACCCATTTGTGTCTGCCCAAAACCAAACCCGTTGATGAGTACCTTTCACGTCTTTGAGATCGTATGAATCATTTTTCACTATAAGAATCGAGTAGAGGCCAATACGGGCGAATGTGACTCCATGACTCACTTCGTACCATCATCCCCGATCCTCCTTTCGTGGTTCCGAACCATATGGAGTTAGTAATCTCATGGATTATGAATGGGGTGTAACCTTCACGGGTCAATCGTTGTTGCCTATCGTTGTCCCTTCACTAGTAGAAAAATAGCATTAGGCATCCCCCATATGGCACTGGTTGAGGCAAAAACCGGTGCCAAAAATCGGCCCAAAATTGGGCGGGTTTTTAAACAAAGGAATAAGGCAGCGGTTCAACCCAAACCGGTGCCAATCAAACGCGGCCTTAGCTTCCTACTTCTTTCTTCTCCTTCCTCTCTTTCTCTTTCATTCCTTTCTAACCCGACATTAGAGACGAATAGAAGAACAACGAACCTCCCCCTTTTCCCTCCACCACAACCGCCCCCTTCACCGGCCACCAGCCTCCAGCCACAAGCATTGTTTGAATTGAAACACCGCATTTAATTCTCGCCTGCCCTTGTACGAATTGTTGAATTGAAACACCGCCCTTGTACGAGTTGAAACACCACCAGCATTGTACGAATTGTCGAAAACCACCGCCTTTAATTCTCCCCTACCCTTGTCTTTTCCCTTCCCTGCCCTTCTCTATCTTTCACTGGCCTCCAACCACCAGCATTATTCAAATTGAGCAGCAGCGCACCGCCTCCACCTCTGCGTTGTTCCCTCCACCATCGCACATCTCCTCCACCTCCGCGCTGCCTCTACTAGTGCGCACCACCGCTGCTACCTCCACCAGCGCGAGGGTCGTCCTCAATCTCTCATCCCCTTAGCTTCTTCCACCTCCAACTAATTTAGGGTATGTTTTTATTTTTTTGTTAAAAATTGAACAATTATTTTGAAATATGTAATTCTATTATTTTCAATAGCATTTTGAACAATTATTGTTAAGAAAATTAAAGTCAAGGAATGTATATATATAATTTTACCCTTATTTTTTTTAATTATTTCATTGGTTGTTTATTTAGAAATTTTGAATACATATTATACATTAGAGTAATTTTGTATGTTTAGAGTAATTTTGAATACATATTATAGATTAGAGTAATTTTGCATTACCTTGCATTACTTCGTGCAGCAATTTGGGTTCCTTGTTACGCCAGTTAGCCCCTCTAAGCAAATTGACATGATTTAGTAATCGGTTCGATTACAGTTACATTAAGTGATCGACCTCATAAATGATCGTCTTACTTAGCTTAAAGTGCCTAAACATTGGCTCATAATAGAGGCACCGACATAATGGTTCATAAACATCAGAGGCACGGACATAATGGTTCACAAGCAGCAAAAGCGCCGACGTACTGACTAGCGGAAACAAATTTCAAGCGAGCTTTAATGGTCAACAAGCGTTGGTCTTCGGTAATTTTCTTCGGGATATCATCGCAACAAATGAGGATAAATTCAAGCGAAGGTATCTTCGACATCGTTCCCTAGCTTGTGGAGGGTTGTCACAAACAACTGGAGCTGATTTCATGCGAAGTTATCTTTGATCGTGTTCCTTGGCTTGCGGAAGAAGGTCACAAGGCAGTAGAAGATCGTTTTAAGCGAAGCAGTATTCTATAGTATTCTCTTTCTTGCAAAAGACTATCACAACGGAAATTTGAGGCAGTTACTAGTGTAGTAGTCTTCAGGCGGTATCCCCTAGCTTCAGGAAGCTTGACACAATAACTGGGTTACCTTCAGAAACGTGTGCTCGACGGTGCAAGATACGCGTTTCTTAACTTGTTTATCTATTTAACTAACACTAGTTTGCTGGTATCGACGTTACAAGAATGATTTAAGATCGCAGAACGTTATGAATCATTCTCCGTCCCTATTGATACTTTGACTTTTGTTTTCAAAACTTGCGTTTCTCCAAACTCAGTCAAAGTGGGGGCTTCTGTAGACACCCATTTGTGTCTCCCCAAAACTAAACCCAGTGATGAATACCTTTCGCGTCAAATCATAATCGAATGAAGTGAAAGTGTGAAAAGTCTAATGTTGTGGTTAGTTTTTATTAAAAACCTCTCTTTCTGTTTTTGAAAACCTACTCTATTTTATGAAAATAGCCCATCAAGTTTTTTTTGGTCCATAACAAAGGTCCAATAATGGTGTAGCTGGATTATGCTCGAAAAGAGCTTTCCAATGATAAATTATAAGCCCAATTTCGATGAATAATGAGGAAGTTACGGTTAAAATACTAAATTGGGCCCAGTTTGGTTTTTATATGCGACCTAATGATCTAGAGGAGGGCCTATTATGAATTATCATTCCTTATGCAATTAGGATTGATTATAGTCATCTAGAAGGTTATTTTAAATCTAATAAGATTAGGATTGATAATTATGTTTTATGAGTTTTATTTCGAATTAAAGTGTTTTAAATGAATTTAAGATTTTACCCTTCGTACGGACTTTACAACTTGATTTTATCAAAAAGTAGATTCCGCGTTGAAAACGCGTGGAAAACATTATGCAGGTTTGTCGCCTGGCGACAAACCCTGTCGATTGGCGACAAAATTGTCGCCTGGCAACAAGCCTTGTAATTGGCGACAGAGTCGTATTTTATTCATTTTAAAACTCTTATTCTTTTTATCGACTCCGGAATATTTTCTTAAAAATAGGGTCCCTGGACCTCCGTTTTTCAATAGCAAAATTCTCTAATTCTCTTCTCTTTCTCTAATAGGTAAAGCTTATTCTCTCTCCCTCTTTCTAGCCTAGCCCTTTTACAAATACCATTCCTCATACATTAGCACTAGACACACCTAGCCAAGTTCGAAGTTGCCTTCGCCTTAGACGTGAAAGGTTTGATATTTTTGAGGGTTTGGTCCTAAATCTCTATTTCAATTATTTAATTTAATTGTTTGATTTTATAATTTTCCTTGAAGTTACTAACGCGTGTATTTTGTTATTATAAAGAGATACGAGGCGTCCAAGTAAGTGCTTTAATTGTTTTATTGATATTTTGATATAGAAATCATGTTTAGGTTGTTATTTTGATTCCTAGTATCATGTTAGGATGCTTTTTCTATTTTCTTTCCTAATATCATGTTAGTATCATGTTAGGGCTAAAGCTTTGATCTTTAATATTTAGTGACATGCTAGGGTTTGTTATTATTAATCTTGTTAGTATCATGCATAGGATCTTGATATTATTATGCTTTATCATGATTATAATTATTGTTGTGATGATTATTATGATTATTATTATGTTTCTTGATGATTATATTTATTGTTATTGCTTGATCACGCCTTTAATGCATGTTTAAAGGGAATTTGTACTTGTAATCACGCTTAATAAGATAATTAATAATCTTGTTTTAGGCTAATATTATTATAATTCTAGTGATCGCCAATAATAGATTTATTTGTGCATTAATATTCAACAAACATAGATTAAACAGGTTTAGGGTAATCCTAATGATTACATGTTAGTCAGAAAGCGCACAGGAATATAAGTAGAATAAAGTAGAGGCCTATTATTAGGACGAATTCTTTCTCTTTAAGATTAGATTTGTACCCTCATCCTCGAACTTCCAGTGAACAGTTTACAGGTTCCTAAAACTTGTTGGCGACTCTTTTGCTCTAGCTTCCTCCCCTTTGGATTGTTAATGGGTGTAACCTTCATCCCGTGAACAGTTTACAAGTTCCTAAAACTTGTTGGCGACTCTTTTGCTCTAGCTTCCTCCCCTTTGGATGCCACCATGATTAAGTGTATGGTTAAAGTGGGGATCATCTTTGGGGTAATGCTTGAAATATTCCTTACTGGTAGAATCGAAACTTGTCAAATGCGAACACCACCGCTAACATTTCCTTTTTTCTGTTGTAGTGTAGTTCCTGTAAGCCTCATCTTCTTTCTTTCTTTTGCCCAAGCACGGCACCTACTGCAAAGTCACTATAATCGCACATTAGCTCAAAAAAGCAAGCTCAAATCCGGAGCTTGCATAACGGGAGAGGAAATGAGAGCTTACGAAATGCCTTAAGGTACGCCTCATTGAAGCTAAAAACAATGTCCTTCTTGAGTAATTCGATCAAAGGTTTGGCAATTGATGAAAAATCATTAATAAATCTTTGGTAAAAACTAGCATTCATTGAAGTAAAACTTTAATAAATCGTTAATATCACGGGAGTAATTCGAAGGAAAGCTCTTACTCCCGTGAGATAAGTAGGAGAGAGCAACTATGCAATCATCAGAACTTTGGCCAGATCAACTTCAATGCCATTCTTAGAAACATTATGGCCAAGGACAATACCCTCCTTTACCATAAAGTGGCATTTTTCCCAATTCAAGACCAAATTCATCTCATGACACCTTTTCAAAACTTTTTCAAGATTATAAAGATAAGTGTCAAAAGACGAGTCACCAACATTAAAATCATCCATGAATAGTTCAATATATTTTTCTAGCATCTTTGAAAAAATAGAATTCATGCATCGTTGGAATGTTGAAGTAGCATTGCATAACCAGAATGACTTTCTTCGGAATGCAAATGTTCCATATAGACATGTGAAAGTAGTTTTCTCTTGGTCACTTGGATGGATATAGATTTGGTAAAATCCGGAGTACCCATCCAACAAACTAAAGAAAGCATGGTGAGAATGTCTTTCCAACATTTGGTCCATGAATAGGAGAGGAAAATGATCCTTCTTAGTATTTTTTTTCAATCTCCTATAATCAATACAAATCCTCCACCCGGTCACCGTCTAGGTTGAGATTTCCTCACCTCCTTCATTTTTGATGATTGTAATTCAACCCTTTTTTGGAACTACGTGAACCGGGCTAACCCATTTGCTATATATAAGAGATAGCATAGGTGATGCCCACTTCATATCCATCACTACAAAATCACGTGGCACATTGATATGCCCAACTTCAATAGGAACATCTTCAAGTTCACCATAAGGGAGTTTGACCGAGCGGTCATCTAGTTGAATTGTTTTTCTTGTGGGAATCATTTCAATATTGATATTTTTTGCAATGGAGAGGGGAATTAAGATAACACTCGCTCTTAAATCCGCTGAGGCACTCCTAGGTTCCATGTTACCGATCTTAACATGTAAAATAAAGCTTCCCGGGTCCTTCTCTTTCTTTAGAATCTTGTGTTGAATAAGTGCACTAACTTTATGAGGGAGGGTAATGAGCTCGTCATTGAGCTTCCTCTTGTTTGTTAAGATGTCCTTGAGAAATTTAAAGTAGGAAGGCATTTGGATAACTACCTCGATGAAAGGGAGACTTAAGTGTAAGTATTTCATTACACTAAGGAATTTAGCGAATTTATCATTCAACTTTCTCTCCACAAGCCTCCCGGGGGAAGGAACTAGCCCATCTAGATTCTTAGTCTCACTAGAACTTGAGGTTGTTTTCTCATCAGTGTGCTTCTTCTTCTCCACATTCTCTTTTTTCCCAACTCCTTTGTCTTCTTCAACTCTCTTCTCCACCATCACACTTTCTTCGTCCCCCTCTTTAGGCCCTTCATAGGATGTGCCCGATCTCAATGTAATTGCCTTGCAAGAATTGGGTTTTAAGTTGTGAGAGGGGTTAGGTTGTGGTTGCCAGGGTAAGGTAAAAGGTGAGTTGAAAGGTACTCTCTTGGCTAATTGGGCTAATTGTTAATCAACCATCTTGTTATGAGCTTTGACCTCTTGCATGTGTTCATTCATGGCTTGGAGTTGTTGGAGAATTTGTGTTTGTGTGGAATCGGATTGAGACGCTTGATCTTGACTCCTTTGAGACCCTTGATTTTGATTTTTGTATTGGGTTTGGTTGTTGTATTGGTTGTTTTTTTGGTAGTTACCCCTTGGGCTTTGGTTTTGAGGTGGAGGTGGAGGTGGGTTTTGATATTGAGGGTTGGAATTGTATAATGGTTGAGATTGTTGCCCCCATTGTTAAGGTTGAGGTGCAAATCTGGTTGGTTGTTGTCTCGAAGCTACTCCTCCACCACTTCCCAAAAATCCATCTTGCCTTGTGTTGTAAGTTGTAACATGTTCAGGGCATAAGCCTCCACAATCAGATGTATCATGGTTTGAACCACCACAATTGTGACATGAGAAAGAATTGATTTGAGAGGAGCTTGTCACACTACTAACACTTGTATTCAACTTTGCAAGCCCCTTGGACAAAAGCTCAATTTGAGGTTGCAATTGATAAACCTTCTCAAATTCATACATCCCACTTTTCTATGGTGCATCCTCCTTCTACCACCCCAAGTGTAGTTCTTCACCACTTCTTTGATTGTTGCCTTAACTTGGTTTTGGGTGATTTTAATCAATTGTCCACCCGCCCCTGCATCAAAGTTAGCTCTAGACATAGGTTCCAATCCGTCATAGAAGAATCGCATAAGAAAGATTTGATTGTCTTCATGATGAGGACATGCTTGTACCAACTACTTGAACCTTTTCCAAGCTTCACTAAAACTGTCATTCGTTTCTTGTTCAAATGATGCAATCTTCATCCTTATATCGACGTTCTTTTCCTCGGAAATGAATCTCTTCTAGAATGCCTTTACTATCTCTCTCCACTTGTTAGCTTTACCCGAAAGAGATTGTCGAAATAGGTGCATTCGGATGTACTCTTGCAAAACTTGATTGTTTTGAAACATGGGACATAGCTCAAGGAATCTATCAAGGTGCTCAATGGGATCTTCACTTGGAGAATCCGAAAATTGATCCCCTTGTACCATCCTTGTGTATTGGTGTTGAATGGTAAAGTTGCTTTCCATGACGGGAAGCAAAATCCCTCCTGTAAGCTCGTAATCCTCTTGATTTCAAACTCACAAAACAAAACTTTATGCTCTTCTCCCGCCATTGCCTCACTTTGAGCACTTAAAGAAAAGCAGTCACTGCCGCTATCCACAATAGTACCAAGACCTCTTCCCTCTTTTTGATAAAGCCTATGGACATGTCTAAATTTAGGTCGATCTCGTGGTTAATGTTATGTGTCGGCGGAACTTGAGATCTCCTAAGCATCCACCAAAGCTAAGAGAACAACTAGAAATGACAAGTAGGATAAAATAAGAAAACAAAAAGAAAATGTAATAATAAAATAGCAAAAATACATGCAAAAGAAGCCGCTTCCCCGGCAATGGCGCCAGAATTTGATCACGGTAGAGTAGGTCGTTAGGACTGCTAACCTAATAAAATTATTTATTTATAAACATAGACCTTCACTAAACTAGTTAGCGGTAAGTATAGGGTCGAACCACGAGGAAGCACACAAGTTAAACATCAAATCCACTAATGCAAGAGTAGAAGGGTGAATATTTTTGTTGGTTTTATTTGATTAAGTAAACTAAAGCAATAAAGAAAGAAAGTTAAAAAGGATTAAACCAAAGATAAACAATCTTAGGGGTACGGGGGTATCAAACATGATCAAACAAATATGGACAACAATGATTATCATGAAGAACACATAGAAAACTCAGTTCTACTCAAATAACTCACTTTCATGCAATTGCTTAAGCAAATCAATGAATTAAGTCTTGTCCTAATTGAGATCACTTTCATGCATCCAATTAGTAACTAGTCATGGCAAGACATGAAGAGTGCACAATACATAAAACTCTAATTAAATAATTCATTTTCATGCAATCATTTAAGTAAAGGTGATCTTAATCTAATTCAAATCATTCTCATGCATTTAAATTAGGGAACATCAAATAATGTGCTACTAATAATCTCAAGCTATCAAATATCATATCTTTCATCAATTTATGGCATGAGTTCAATCAAATCATCACCAATAATCAATATTAACACATGTTTTCCACCCCTTTTCCCTAGCTTAAAACTTAGCCTAGGTTTGAGAAACTAACCATCATAACAAAACTAAACAAGGATTTAATAAGCACAAAACTAAACATGATTGACAACAAATAAAGACAATACCAACAAGATCAACTAAAGAGATAGATGAAAATAAGCAATAACAAAGCAAATAAATAAAACTAAAAGAAAGGATAAGAGATTACTAAAGAGGAACTTGATAAAGATTGAAGCTTGAAACTTTTCCATTCAATTGTTTAATACAATGAAGAAACTTGGAGAATAAGCTACATTCTCTCACTAGGTTAGGGTTAAAATCTGAATAATCCTCTCATTACATCCAAAAGGGTACTCATACCTCCTCATTCCGCTAAATTAAGTCTTGAAAAAGAAATAAAAAAGCATGGAATACCCAGTAGAGCGGCCGTTCCATCTGGGGGGAGCGGGCGTTCTAGTGGGTAAAAACATAATCAATGACCCAGGGAGAGGGCCTTCCTACAAGGGTGAGCGGGCGCTCCTATAGGGGTATGCAGCCGCTCTTGCAATCTTATCTGAATCTTCAAAATCTCTTCATGCTTTACTCTTTACCTCTTCCTAAGCATTCCAAAGTATAAACGAGGCCTCGGGAAAGGTAATGCACAACTTCCATTCAACCTACTCAAACACTCATACACAAAATAAGAAAAGTAGCGGAGGAAAGAGATAAAGAACGAAGAAAAAGGGGGGAAACACTAGAAAAGACAAAGCATCACAAAAACGAATATAAAGTGGTTTGAAAAGGCTCAAATAAGTGCAAATGAATGGAGAACTCTTAGTGAAAAAGGATAAAAGAGTGGCATAAATGCCACTCATCACACTACTATAAAAACTGGATTAAAGATCGCAAAATATAAGACGGTTAACAAAGACAAGCGTTCTCTGCAACAATATAGAACGTATTTGTGTAGGACGCGTTTTGTGAGTTAATAAATATAGAACGAAGAAGATATTTAACCATTCTCTATTATTTATTACTTCAATATATGAAAAAAAAAATCAAATAATTAACGGTAAAAAGTGGTTTGAAAAGGCTCAAATAAGTGCAGTTGTTTAGTATGTAACGTTTTTTTTTTAATTTTTATTTTCCAAAGAATATTACTACTATGGAGTATAATTTACCCTCAAATTTCCTAAAAAATTTAAATAATTTACCCTCAAAAAATCAAATACCCTGAATGAAATTGTTAGATTTTTAATTTCGCAAGCTAAGTCTACTTTGATTATCGCTCCACCGCTGCACCCACAAGACCATTGTCGCACACACACGTTCACTACTATCGGCTGTAGACATCTACTTTTTTCCTCCTGTCCCGAAAAGTAGTGCAATGACGATAAAATAAACCATCTTCATGTTGGATTAACATGAAGAACACTTATGGATAACTTATTGAATTACAAGACATAAAAATAAGCTAGCCTAACCCAAAAACAAAAGCATTAAGGTCCTATCAACTAAGCTCGATCATAATTAGGCTTAAGCCCGAGCTTAAACCCTAATAATGATAGATTTAGAGGCGCCTAAGTTAAAATGAATGTTAATGCAGATAAATCTGCCCACATCTCAATGGGTCACACTTGTCTAGTGGGCGCAACTCACAAGGTTGCGCGCAACACGCAGCACAACTGCTAGTGATGCGCTTGCGAAAGATTCAGAATTTCATAAAAATATGAAATCGAATCTAACCATAATACCACGCGCAAGACAATCAGCTCGGCTGCCTATAGCAGGGCTACCAACCCACTTGCGCAGGGCTGTCACACGTAACCCATTTAGATGCGCGCGACACCTGTTGCGGCAGGATGTTTAAAACCCTAATCTTACCCATTCCGTATAAATAAGGGCTTAATTCGAGGCTTAAACAGACATAAACTAACCTTAAATGCTGGCAAAAACTTTGTGAACTTGTATGCAACCAAACCCTTTTGTCCTAAACACTCACCCCCTTTAAAACTTGTTACTACGATGGAGGTTCCCAAACAAGGAGTCCATACGTGTTCAAAACGAAGATCTAGCAAAGAGAAGTGGTAAATTCCCGAGCACTTAGATCAATCACCTTTATTTTATTGTTTAAAACAACTTTAATTAATTAATTAGTGTTGTTGGTCACTTTAAACGGATTTCTAATTAATGAATTTCACATAGTATCTTGCGTTAAATAAGAATAGAATTGAATAGTTAATTGTTGATTGACAACTTAAGCCAAGGCAAATCTTGTTAATTTTGTTTTTTTTTAGGAATTTGAATTAAAAAAAGAGTAACAACTTTACAATGTAATTCCGACGTGATTTATGCGTGTAAATAAAATCAACTAACTTAGTTTTAGGTATCGCGTTGCATATATTTTTTCGTGATGAAATTGTGAAAAATGACAAGCTAGTAGAGGCCGTAACTAGGGCTAGAATAGCGATTCCTCCCAAAAAGGAACATTATTTTAGTATCCTCGCTCCCAAACTCATTTCTGGTACATGTAGACCAATTTGGGCATGGTTAAACTTACGATTCGTGCTAGTTATCTCTTGAACTCTACTTGGGAGAAAGGCAAGAACGAGGTTTATGTGTTTTCTTAAAACTCATTGGCAACTCCTACTTGTTTCTTATGAAAAAGCGTGATGAGATGATCATTTCTATTACAAGGTCCCTCAATCAGTCAGGAATTCAAATCCTAATACACCCTAACAAGTGTCCTTGGCTTTTAAAGGGCCATGGGCATTTAAGGAGAAAGATCCCCTACAATGGGAACACCCTCGTTACAGTGGCGGCTCCACTAGGGACTTAGAGTTTACATGATTAGTTCTTAGTTATGGTTCAAGGATTCCAACACTAGGTGTCCAATGGATTATAACGAGAATTAACTTGTATAATCTATAGTTAGAGAGCGAGACTCAAATGCATAATATCTTTCTTTTTCACAAAAGTAAAAACTAAACAATCAACATTGCATTATACATAATCATAGCACACTATAACCTTTGGGGATTGACTCATTGACTAGGGGTTGCCAACACTAGGCTTCTATCCCAAAATCAATAACAATCATCCTACCTACATCGCCAACAAAATGTTGGGAGGGCTATGTCATGAGTAAACACGTTGAGTGATTGATTTGTGCAGCGTTCCTTAAGATATGGTACCTTTGGACACCCAAGCTTATGACTTTAGAATGGCATTGTGTGAACCTTGGCTTATTGTATGGTTATATGATTACATGACTATGTGTGATGTGTTAGGGTAGCTTTTCCTATTTCTTTTAAGTTTGGTTTAGGTTCCCAATTACAAAGTTATCTCTTTGCAATTTTGAGTAATATTCGAAGGGTAACATAAAAAATATAATCAAAACAATGATAAAATACAAAACAAAAAAAAACTACTCGAATTTAAAAAAAAAGTTGCACGAGCAGGTGGTGAACGCAACACATTGAGTTGCGCGACCACAACCAGCGCAAGACTTGCGCGTGCGTACTGTTAAGAGCCTTTTTTATTTTTCAAAAAATAAATTGGCTCGTTAAAACAATATCTTCATTGAAGAACTGTTTAAAGGTGATGTTATCCGTTCGAATATATCTTGCGTTCTTTCATCTTATTTTTGTCTCCTAAACAAGCCTATTGATTTACTTATCCTTTCGTACTTCTTTTAGGGCCGGTTTTCAAGCTTAGGAACGAAGTCTCCCGGGCGCTCGCATTCTACGTTTACCATCAAACAATCCACCCCTTTCAAACCACCTTCCATCTACAACAAGTCCATGTCAAACAACAATGTCAACCATAGAGCAACTTCAAGAAGAGATTGCTCGTTTGAGAGAAGAAAAGGCTCAGGAGGCCGTGGAGAGAAGAACTAAGAAACTTGAAAAGACTGAAAAGAAAAATGCCGAAGATTTAGCCTTGCAACAAAGGATGGAACAACTATCCATCAAAGAAAAGTCGTTGGAGAAGCTTGTTTTTCGTTCTACAATGGGGAACAAGTACTTCGACGTAGAAAAGTTTGCTACTCTTACAGACTCACTTAACTAGAAAAGTTCATAGCTACGGACTTTGCAATATTCAACGTGACCAATAATCCACAAAACCATTTAATGTGTTTTACTAGCATTGTGGCATTAAAGGGAGTTGATCCTAAGCTTTATGCTTTGACTTTCCCTTTATCTGTAGACCCAATCGCGGGAGAGTGGTACTATGGGCTAGATCCGAAATTCAAAACAACATGGGAAGATGTAGTTTCAGCTTTCATTACCCAATATGAGAGTAACGTAGAGTTCTAATCAACTCTACGTGAACTTGAAATGCTTAAGCAAGGCGACGATGAAGTTTTCCTTGATCTCTATAGTAGATGGCGAGAAAAGGCGATTAACCTTGCCTAAAGGTCACCTGAACTTTAGTTTATACCAAAGTTCATTGACAATTGTCATGATAAGTACAACAAACATCTACGTTTCCTTGGTTTAGTCACTTTCCAAAAGGTCTACTCTGTGGCTACTAGGATTAAAGATGATCTTGCTAAAAATAAGCAAATATGCCTCATCATCATCAACCTAAGAATAACTACAAAAAGGGGAATGATAACATTCATCCTCTATCGATGTATTACAGTAATGATCCAAGAAAAAAGATGGACAAAGAAAAGAAAATCTACACAATTCCATGTGAGTTACAAAGAGTTCCTAGAAAAATTTAGCAAAAAAGGTTTACTTGCACCAACAGGGCCAACGCCACCCATTCCTCTAGAAAAAAAGATAAGCCCAATAGGATGGCAATGCTTATTGTACTTATCATAGAGGTGTTGGGAATGATACTTAACGTTGTTATGTCCTAAAGCACACGGTGCAAGATCTAGTAGAGGATGGGAGAATTCCCATGCCTAATCCTAACAATAATGTATCCCCATTAGGGGCATTTCATATTGATGAGGAACATAAGGGAAGTGATACGTTTATTCCTTTGGACTATATCACACCTATATATATCTCTTAATACGCCGCCCTCCCACCTCCACCACGTCTACAAAATGAGACAAGTGGAGCGCTTGATTGGGATCATTTCTTGGGGAAATCACAATATTTATCAAATCTCTACTTGGATAAACAATGGCATCAAGCACAACTCATGGATCCTCTAGAAATGGAGCACATTTAAAGACTAGTGATGATTTCCCTTCAAAAGACACTACCCACAACAATACATTATACTTAACTGTGGGGAGCAAGGGATACAACATCCCTCTTACTTTGGTGGACAGTGGGTCAGCTGTAAATGTGGGCCCATTTCAAACTGCAAAATATCTAGGCCTTAATCTATAAAAAGATTTCCAATCAACAACACAAAGCATCAAGGCCTATGACAACATGAGGAGATCGTTTTGTGGAACTTTTAAGCTACCAATTACCACACGCCCAATTCAAAAGATCGTTGAATTTCATGTTATGGACATTAAACCTACATTCAATCTGCTTCTTGGACGTCCTTGGATACATGAGCTTGGTGCAATACCATCCTCACTTCATAAAATGATTAGGTTAAGCTATCAAGTTCTTCCTATGACTATACGTGCTTCACCTCTCAAAATAGCAATAAATGATCAAACACTTCTAGAAATAAACCATGATAATGATGAAGAGTAAATGTGGGCATTCGCCGTGGAAGGAATTTGCACACTAGAAATGGAGGAAAGCCTTGAAGAACCATTCAAGCTTGATCCATACTCCACCCTAATAGTAAACAACATCTTATTTAAGAGTAGTTACTTTTTGGGGATACCCTTGGGAATAGGATTGAAGAAGTCTATCTTACTTCTTATCCCTAAGAATAACTTCTATTTGGATTGGGATACAAACCAACCAATGAAGAACTATGGTCTCACGATGCTAAAATCAAAGCACGTAGAGACAACAATAAGAAAGGGATAACCGCTTTACTCCCATCTTACAATCAAACCCTTAATGGACAATTAATTAGGGAAGGAGAGGATTACCCTTGCTATGACTTTCCAAAATCACTAGTTCTAGAAGTTATCAAGAAGCCTGGATTAGAAATATTCCACGATTTCTACTTCTTGAATGACGATTTCAAAATCGTTTCATAAAACACCCAACTCCAGGATTCTATGATAGGCAAGCATTCAACTTGCTATTTGGAATCGAGCAAAACAATTTGCTACAATGACTAATCACAACGCCATACAAGATGAAGCATTTAGACCCAACCTTGTTGATCACCCCTTCTAATAAGACCTTTAAGCATGGATGGAGGAATCTTTTAAATAGACCAATCATAATGGTGATAAACTAGAAATAATCACTGGCGAAAGGAAGATGTTTGAAGAATCTGACGATGAGTCCACTTTAGATTTTAAGGAAGCTGAAAATTTAGGCCATGTGGCCATTACCGAGTCTTTATTTTCTAGTTTTAAGGACAAATATCCCAAAAAGTATTCTTCTCTTAATGTACTTTCTTTTGATTTCAATAATATGAGCTCTACTTTCGAGTATATGCCTTCTCTTGAATCTTTTGAATGCTATAATAATCAATCTAATGAAGATGATAATGTTAATAAATTGGTTGAATGATCCAAAGTGGACATCTAATGAACCTGTTGCTTTAGTCTTAGAGACTCTTGGGTTTTTCCCATTCACAAAGAAGGGTGAAATTCTATGCTGCATTTCATGGGAAGATTGAAGATTGGTACACGGTTGGCTAGCATCACATTTTGGACGCATTTCATGACTATTTTGGGCGTGTGGATCCTAGGCCATTTACTATCTATTATTAACTTATGTGCTAGTTAATGTTGCTGAAATAATGCCAAGAATCTAGCTCTTGGCCGGTTGTAATGGGGGGGTTATCAATAGGCTTTATTATGCTTTCATTACTTAGCTTAAATCAAGGCTTAAATCAAGGAGGAAACCATTGGTTGTTGGCCTTTCATTCTTGGACGGTTTCCTTGGCTTTTGGTGTGCTTTTGCTGCTCCTTTCCTCTATAAAAGGGAGAGCAAAACAGAAATTAAGAGGCAGTTTTGAGATTTGATAAAAAACCTTGTGTTTATAGCATTTTAACTTAGAGTTTGTCTCAAGTTCAAGTGTTCCCTTATTTCTTTGAGTGAGTCTTGAGTGATAAGCTTAGGAGAGATTGAGTGAGTCTTATCTCTGGCCTAAAACCCCAAAACTTTGAGTGTGTCCTTGAGTTTTGGCCCTTTTATCTTGTTCCATGATATTTGAGTATTCTAACTATAAGTATTTTTAAATCCATCAACCCATATTCGGGAGGGGGTATTTAGATTTACATCATCTGGTATCAGAGCCTAGTTAAGGGTTTTCTTAAAGAAAATCGAGTTTGAAGGCGTTTGGAGCAAAACGGCAGAATTCAATCAGTTTGGAGTTGCGGTTTGAGAAGGACATATCTCCTTCGTTTTCTGTCCAAATCGAGTTATTTCTTTTTTGAATCTGGATATTTTTTTGCGTAGATTACTCACAAAAATTTTCAGATATTTTGGAATCTTTCTGCTAATAAACTGGGTAGGTTTTTTCGCAGCAGCGCAGAAAAGAGGCAAAACCGGGAAGGCATAATTCAATTGAAGATTTCTCCCTCATCCGAAAAGCTTTTGAGGAATTTCTTTTTTGAAAATTGGTTGTTTTGATCTGAATATTCTGAATTTGTAAGCCTTTGAGTGTCTAGAGGCAATTTTCGTTTTTCATTTTGTCTCTAATTTCGGCAGTTTTCATTGTACTTGTAATATCCAAGCAAAAATAGTGGAAATCATGTCTAGTGAGGAGCTTGCTAGAATGTTGCAAGTAATCACTGAAAAATTGGAGAATTTGGAGAAAAAAACAGAAGAGAGTGAAGTCTCTAGGGCACAACAAGATACTAGGATGGATGCCATATCTGATATGCTCCTTAAAGCCACTAGGAAAATAAATGAATTAGAGGAGGAGGATGAAAATAGTGGTAACAATTTTAGACAATTTGATGAAGATAGGGGTCTAAAAATTGATATGCATGAATTTGATGGAGGGCATGATTGTGAGGCTTTCTTAGATTGGGTTAGGCAAATTGAAACCGTTTTTGATTACAAGGGGTATGATGATAGGAAACGGTTCAAGTTGGCTGTCCTTAAACTCACTAAACTAGCTGCATTGTGGTATGAAAACCTCAAGTCAAATAGAAGAAGAGAAGGGAAAGATAAGATAGACTCGTGGGAAAAATTAAAAAAGAAAATGAGGGAAAAATGGGTAAGTAAAGAGTATGAACAAGATCAATACTTTAAAATTAACCCACCTATCACAAGAAACATGACTGTGGAGGATTACATAAAAGAATTTGAAAGGTTAGGCTTGACTTGCGACTTGCAAGAAAAGGAGCTTACAAAATTGCTAGATTTGTCAAGGGGTTGACCAAAGAAATTAATAGGAAAGTGGAAGTTACTCATTATGCCACTTTTAGTGATGTATGCAAACTAGCTTTGAAGTATGAGTCTCAACTTAAAGAAGAAAGGGAGAAAGAGAAGCCCAAAACTTCTTCTTTCAAGAGTACTTCGAAATTTACTCCTTTCAACTCTAAGGGAGTACTTTTCAAAGTAAAACCTTTTCACCTAGCTCATCAAAAGGGAAAGAAAAACAAGTAGTTTCGCCTAGTGAGCTTTCAACTAGGAGAAAATGCTTCAAGTGTCATGGGAGAGGACATATTGCATCGGAATGTCCTAGTAAGAGTGTGTTAACAGCCTCTCAATGTGCTCTCATGGATGAGGAAGAAAAGGTCTATAACTTTGTGGCTCATGAGGAGGGTTGCGAGTTTGATGAAGAGTATGAGGAAGAGATTCAACCCGAAGATGAGTTCAACATGATGGTGGTTCGTAGAATCTTGTATAATGAACCCGAAATTGATCTTAAACAACGAAACAACTTGTTCCACACTAGATGCAAGATAGGAGAGAAGACTTGCAATGTGATTGTTGATAGTGGTGCCCAAACAGATGTTGTTTCATCCGAGGCTGTGAGTAAATTGAAGCTACCCACTAGAGACCATGGTTGAACCTTACTAGCTCAATTGGTTGAATGAAGGCACAAGCATTAGAGTCAAGAAGCAAGCATTGGTGTCTTATTCCATTGGAGGGTTCGAAGATGAGCGTTGGTGTGATATTCTTCCTATAGATGCGTGTCATTTGTTGCTTGGAAGACCGTGGCAGTTTGATCATGATTCGGAGCATAAAGGGAAAACTAATGTGTATATTGTAACTACCAAAAATGGTAGAAAAGTTAAGTTAGTGCCTTTACCTCCTAAAGTTGCTAAGAAAGAAAAAGAGAAAAGCAACTATCTTGTAACTTGTAATGAATATGAACGAATAATGAAAGAAATGGGGGGAGGGTATGCTTTGGTGGTAAGGACCAAAGATATAATGGTACTACTTGTATTAACTCATCCATGCTAAATGAGTTATTAGAAGAGTACCAAGATGTGTCCCCAATGACTTCCCAAAGGCCTACCTCCAATTAGAGGCATTGAGCACGCCATTGACTTAATTCCAGGAGCACCTTTGCCCAACAAGGCTGCCTATAGGTGTAATCCGGAAGAGAGTAAGGAACTTGAAAAGCAAGTGAACGAATTACTTGAGAGAGGTTATGTGAGAGAAAGCCTTAGTCCTTGCGCGGTTCCAGCCCTCTTAGTACCAAAAAAAGATGGTACTTGGAGAATGTGTGTTGATAGTCGTTCCATTAACAATATAACGGTCAAATACCGTTTTCCTATGCCTCGATTGCAAGATATGTTAGATGAGTTGAGTGGTGCCTTAGTCTTTTCCAAAATAGATTTAAGGAGTGGGTACCATCAAATGAGAATTCGAGAGGGATGAGTGGAAGACGGCTTTCAAAACAAAACAAGGGTTGTATGAGTGGTTAGTGATGCCATTTGGGCTTTGCAACGCCCCAAGCTCCTTCATGAGATTGATGAATGAAGTTCTCCGTCCTTTTCTTAATGATTTTGTTGTTGTTTACTTAGATGACATTCTTGTGTATAGTAAAAACAATGATGATCATGTAATTCATTTGAGGAGATTGTTTGAAAAATTGAGGGAGGTGAAGTTGTATGGTAAGCTTGAAAAATGTGTATTCATGACTCCTAGTGTTGTATTCTTAGGATACATTGTAACAGGAGAGGGGGTTCATGTAGATCCGGAGAAGGTAAAAGCAGTCCAGTCTTGGTTGGCTCCAACCAATGTGCACGAAGTTAGAAGTTTTCATGGACTTGCCTCCTTCTGTAGGCGGTTCATCAAAAACTTCTCTACCATCATGGCTCCTCACCGAGTTGACCAAAAAGGGTGAGTTCGTATGGGAAGAAAATGCTCAACGAGCCTTTGAGAAGATTAAACATATGCTTTGCAACGCTCCTATACTTGTGCTACCAGATTTCAACAAAGTGTTTGAGGTAGAGTGTGATGCAAGTGGGATTGGAATAGGTGCTGTTTTGATTCAAGAGAAGAAGCCCGTGAGTTACTTTAGTGAGAAGTTGAATGGGGCTAAGTTGAACTATTCCACTTATGACCGTGAGTTTTATGCCATAGTTAGAGC